>NW_019396066.1:171672-372519 GCF_000591075.1 Eurytemora carolleeae | reverse complement strand
GTAAGCGTAAGTTTAAGTGACCCTCCATACAAAGATGGCAGTTTCTGTAACGGTGCCTTTAAATCCTTAATCTGATCAGGAATGTGGAAGATAATTTTTTTCTTACTTAACCCTATAAAGGCTGGTGGGTCTGAATCTATGTATAGCCTAGGGGGGCGTTTGGCGCCTCCCCCCCCCCCCCAAGGAAAAGGCCTTATCGACTAGGTATAGGGTTGAAATGCATGTGCAAAGTCCAATTTTCCAAGGCCAGCTCATTGAAAAAAAATCGACCGATAACTTTAATAGTTTGGGTGCTAGGGAGGGTTGAAATAAACGCCAAAAAAGGGTCAGAAAAATGAGAAAAAATTTTTTTTTTAAAACAAATATCAAAGTGTGACACATGTTTCTATATCTATTTTTCAAGGGCTTTTCAAAAATATAGTTATTAGATATGTAGCTTTAGTCACAAAAAAAGCTATGGGCTATTTTAGATTATTCTTTCCAAAGACCGGATTTTTTCCGCCCTGTACCAAACCCTATGCACTAAGCATTAACAAAAAAATTTAAAAAACCCTTTAAAATTACAATTCATTAAAAGACACAAAATTTCACGATGATAGTGTCAAAAATAAGAGTGCCAGGACAAAAAAGCTACGGGGGGCGCCAAACGTCCTTCCCCCTCCCAGCCTGTTTGTTTTAAAAGTTTTTAATTCTGATAATTTCTCCATTGTTTTTGAAGCACGAAATTTACCTTAGAGGAGAAACCAGATATTAAACTAAACAGCTTTAAAAACGGAAAAAAATGGAAATCATTATCTTATTCATTCTTGTTCAGACACAGATTTTATTGGCACTGTTGTGAATTGGACATGACACTCTATCAATGGAGGATCACTTGACATTTCGTTTACATTCTGCTTAGTATGTTTAATTGTATAATCTCTATTTTTAGGAAAATTATGAAGGAGTACAAGTACGAATTGGGGCACATCTACTTAATAATAAACAAACCTCAGAAGGGTAATAGTAATTTCTAGCTTGGGTCGTAATATTTAATTCTTAAAAATAATTTCGATTAAAAACATATATTTTAGCCTATTTTACCCCCATGGGAACTTATGGGTTCCCTCAAAAAATGTCAGCCAATTTGGTACAGCCGTTCGGCCAGCTGTAGCTAACATATACATATTTTTATAAACCAGTTGAATAGTTGGTTCAGGTGTGGTTCGGCCAGCTGTAGCTATCATATATATATTTTTATAACCAGTTGAATAGTTGGTTCAGGATAAAAATGTTAAACAAAGTCAAATCTTATGTCATGTCTTCCAAAATTCCGTCCTTGCTGTACATGACTATCTATTTTTAGACCCAAACTGATTAGATTTTGGATTTTTGGAATCTTAAAAACAACAAAGTTTTGGTTGTGTGTTTAAAAAATGAAAGATTTAAAGTTAATCCTTTCATGCAACAATTCAGTACAACTGTGTAGTTGGTACTTTAAAAAGAGAAAAATTCAAAGAGGAGGAATTGTTTGATTACAATATATAATACTTTTAATTTTGACTTAGGAATACAACGAGCCGTTTTAAGATTTAATTTGAAGATGTTTTTACGTTTCTGTATCTTATTTTCAAATGTTGTCATAGATCTTCCAGAAAACTCGAGTTATGTTTTGAAAACAGCCAGATTTGTGTTAAAGTGTTGGATCTGTTATTTATATATATAAGACGGTGTGGTTACTGAAACCAGAACTTTTGTTTTGTAAATCTCGGAATCAATTCTTAGTCTCATCTTCTGCAGATTTTGATTTCTCTTTGACATCCCGTGGTGGTCATAACTTTAAAGGTAGTGTTTGCAAAAAATGAAAGGGGGTATAGGCTTACGGCGAAAAATAAGCGCTTTTGATCACTACTAATCTTTCTTCCATCTGTTGCGTCTATCGGGAGAAAATTGTTAAAAATGACTTATACTGAAGAACGATAGCGTTCATACAAATTCAGAAAGTTGCAACATTCAACTCGGATCGTAAAATATTCAATTTAATTCCAAAACAAATCATTCAAATATTACAAACAATAGTTATCGATTATTTTTCGAAGCATCTATAGTTAATATTTCATAAATTTTTTGATTTATTTTTTGGCGCTGGATTTTCGAACATTCCAGGAAAATATGAAAATGTCGTCTTCATTATAAACAATCCTTGAAACAGGAATAAATGCTTTCAAAAGTAACAATTAGATCATAAAAAATAAAAAAAATATCTTGAAATATCAACTATATACGAATGTGTCGAAAAATTATCGATGATTATTGGTTGTAATATCTAAATGATTTGTTTGGAATTAAATTGATTTTTTACGAGCCAAGTTGAATATTGCAACTTTCTCAATTTGTAAGGACGCTACGTTCTTCAGCATGAGTCGTTTTTAACAGTTTTCTCCTCATAGACGCAACAGATAGAAGTAATGTTAGTAGTGATCAAAAGCGCTGTAAGCCTATACCCCCTTTCATTTTTCGCAAACGCTCTCTAAAATTGAGGGATCAAAAATGTATCCTGAAAGTGCCCACATTATATATCAAGATCAAGCGTTCAAGATTAATGATATTCCACACAATAGTTCACACAATAATTGAGTTTGTTTAGGTTTTTGATTCCGATCAAGACCGTCATAGTTCATGAAGATTATAATCCACGAACAGTAGAGAATGACTTGACATTACTTAAACTTTCCAAAAAGGTGACAAAAAACAAATCTATAATGTACACAGTATTGACCTCACGGTTTAGATTTCTTAAAGGGACTGCAGAGCTAGCTTCCAGTGACGCTACAATGAAGGAGTGGCATGTTCGATTCGGACACAGTATTTTTTAAACCTCTTTTGCCGAGTAACAATGAGGAAGATATTGAGTGTTTAAAAGTATATGTTAATTTCCTTTCTTCACGCATATTCCTTAACCCACTTTTTTAACACGACCAGAATTGAAAAAAAAAATCTTTAGCTGAAAAAAGAAGAATATATCATTCATTCTTGATCATATGGGAAGCGTTGTGAGTCGTACATCTTACTATATAAATGGAGGGTCACTTGAAATCGTGTATATACAGTCACTGTTAATAAAAAAAGATAAGAAGTGACAAATAATTTTCTTCCTTGGCGCATATTCTTTAACCTACTTTTTGTAACACGACCAGAATTGAAAATAATAAAGTTTTAGTTGAAAAATGAATAATATAGAATTGATTCTTGATCATTGAATGGTATTTGGGTAGCGTTGTGAGTCGTACATCACGCAAATCTGCCCCTTTGGTAAAAGTAAATTCAACCTATATGAAGCATCAAGTCTGATAACTTTTTTATTTATTGTTTTACATTTCGAACACAGAATAGACAGCATAGATTTCACCACACAAAGTTGGAGTAAGGATTTAAACAATTTATTGCAACATTTGAAATCTGAAATGTCATAAAATATTCATTGTGCCTTTTTATATTCATTATTCATTTATATAATGTTTAGCTAGAGCCTGGAATTAAGCAAAACTGTAAAATAAAACATGTGTTCGGACAGGAAACTATATTTAAATCCTCTAATTCGAAAATTAATTCCAACTCTAAAATATTATGAGTCACAGAGAGATAGAAATAATATCAGGGAACTACAGGGTGTCCCAAAAAACATGGGAATTCAGTGACGAATTCGATATCGTCTTTATGAATAATTCTTTGATTTAGTATAGTGATACCTACTGAGAAAGCTGTAATCTGTAAGAGTTTCGTCTGCTATGTTTACATTTTGTTTGTTTATGTTTTGACTGCAACCGGTCGTACTTAGTAAAACAAGAAAATTACAGTATACAAACAGAGTAAACTTGCAGTCCATATTCACTGTTCATCTTGCGGAGACATTATAGACACATCTTTTCAGTCTTTTACCCTTTTCATTAAATAAACTCTAGCAGACATAATAATATTATGACTTTTGAAATTGGTATTACAATGCTAATTCATAACAAAGACGATATCCAATTCGTCACTGAATTCCCATGTTTTTTGGGACACCCTGTAGCTTATTAAATTGGAAAAAAAAAATAAACTTTATTTTGTTTAACAATTTTTGTGATACAATTCTATTCATGAAACTGTTAGGATTACATTTTTCAAAATGGTATTGGAAATAATTTTTTTGATGATTTTCCGTACAGATGTTTTTAGTTTGATACTCTCCTGATTTGTTTATACAATGAATACTCAATGCGTAGGTTAATTATATATATTTAAGTAAGTAAGTAAGTAATCATTTATTTATGAAAAATAACAAAAACATTCAAAATTAAGTGTTTAAGGAGAAAATATTTGAAAACCTCCAAAAATAGAGGTTGTAGGAATATTTTACCCCAATTCTAAAAAAATATAAAAAAATAGAAATAAAGGAAAAGGAAAGTTACATATTTATTGTTTACATTATATTCAATACTAGCTAAAGGGTCTGGCGTTGCCAACGGAAAAAAAAATTTTACAAAAAAGTTTTAAACAAATGTTGAAAAAAAAAATTTAAAAATTGTTCGATTTTTTTAGCCTATAACACCCCCCGGCCACCCATGAGTGTCCACAACAAATTTCAGCTCATTCGGTCCAGCTGTTTGGCAGAATATACGCAACATTTATGTATACGAATATCTTGTTTTATTATATAGATAAACTAGTGGTGGAGTGTAAGTATTTTTCGACGAAATAGAAATAAAAATGATAGATTTATTTGTAAAAAAAATAAAATAGGTTTCATGCGTTGTGAAAAATGTATACTCCTGACTTGTTAATACCATACAATACAATGTAGTGAATACTTTGTGTGTAGGTTAAGTATTATACTCATAACTTATTTTTAAAAAATTAATTTTTTTAGCCTCAATCAATTTCAGCCCATTCGGTCCAGCCGTTTGGCCGGCTATATGAAACATATATACGAATTTCTTGTTCTATAATACAGAATATACACATTCAATGTTTAGGTTGATCTAATGAAGTATGCTCCAGCCTGTTTACCCGAACGAGGGGTTAATTATGAAGGAAATACCGCCTGGGTTTATGGTAAATATGCATAGAAATTACCTTGTCTTTTGAACCTGTTCATAATTCTCAGAAAACTTCCCTCGTAATTACGCTTATATTTCTATAAGTCGCTTCCCTGTCCGCACTTTTAGCGCGATTTCGCGCCATGCAATAGCGGAACTGAAACAATCGTCTGAGTTTTAACTTTTGAATTTCAACATTGTCATATATGAAATATTTGTGTTAGGGAAATTATCCAGAAGTCCTTGGAAAAAGTTAATGTTGCTGAATTGATCGTTTTTTTTAAGTTGAGGAATTTACCATCTAGTAGTCTTGTATACTCTGTTTAGGTTGGGGAACTACATCAGCTGATGGTCCTGTATTCCTTATAGTAGTCCTGTATCCTCTGTTTAGGTTGGGGAACTATACTATATAGTAGTACTGTATCCTCTGTTTAGGTTGGGGAACTAAACTATATAGTAGTACTGTATCCTCTGTTTAGGTTGGGGAACTACATCAGCGGGTGGTCCTGTATTCCTTGTTTAGGTTGGGGAACTATACTATTTAGTAGTCCTGTATCATCTGTTTAGGTTGGGGAACTATACTATATAGAAGTCCTGTATCCTCTGTTTAGGTTGGGGAACTATACTATATAGAAGTCCTGTATCCTCTGTTTTGTATCCTCTGTTTAGGTTGGGGAACTATACTATATAGTAGTCCTGTATCCTCTGTTTAGGTTGGGGAACTATACTATATAGTAGTCCTGTATCCTCTGTTTAGGTTGGGGAACTATACTATATAGTAGTCCTGTATCCTCTGTTTAGGTTGGGGAACTATACTATGTAGAAGTCCTGTATCCTCTGTTTAGGTTGGGGAACTATACTATATAGTAGTCCTGTATCCTATGTTTAGGTTGGGGAACTATACTATATAGTAGTCCTGTATCCTCTGTTTAGGTTGGGGAACTGTACTATATAGTAGTCCTGTATCCTCTGTTTAGGTTGGGGAACTATACTATTTAGTAGTACTGTATCCTATGTTTAGGTTGGGGAACTACATCATCGGGTGGTCCTGTATCAAATGTGCTTCTAGAAATTAGTTTACCGATCATTACAAGGAAGGAATGCGAATCTGCTTATGGAAAAAAGGTAAGGTTATCCTCTATTTTATTGCATGGAAAAGATTACTTTTAAAAATTAATTCAAAAACCCGTTTCCTCGGTCATATTTTTAGTATATATTTGATGGACAAATCTGTGCTTATGGAGCTGAAGAAGGAAAAGATTCCTGCCAGGTCAGAGATCTAGCTTATTCTAGTTAATCTAAATAGTTGAACATTCTAATTCAACTATCATTATAATTTATTTAGAATTATTTTAATTAATCTGTGAATTATTTGATTATTAATCGTTATTTCACAATCTTACAATTATCTTGATTATTTGATAATTATTGTATTATCAGTTTTTTTCTAATTAGTGTATTTACAATTAAATAAATTAAACTTGAAAACTCTCATCCTATTATATCTACTCATTATGATTATTATGCTACAATCATTTAAATTAATCTGTGCATTATTAATCAGAACTGAAATGGTGTTGTCTTAATTTCTTTTTTTATTTATATAATTCTATCTTGCAAAACATGTGTTCTTTGTTATTTGCATCTTATATGCCTGTTTTGATCGTGCCTTCAAAACTATAGGAGATAAAAAGAAAATCTTTCAGTTTTCCACAATTTTGGTTTTTATTTCATAAATTGAAATCTAAATGAATTCTTGAGAGTAAAAAGACTAACAACTCTAATTGATCATGCAATAAATGTTGTCATAATTGTTTCAAGAATCATAATTTAAACATTGACCATAAGATTAATGCCGCAAATAGTTGTAAAGATATGAGACCATCTTTTAGTCGTCTCTCAACTGGCATGTTTCTTGGGAAACCCCTGTATCATTAGGGATGGGCAGTTTCTTGGGACACCCCCTGTATCATTAGGGATGGGCAGTTTCTTGGGACACCCCATGTATTTTTAGGGATGGGCAGTTTCTTGGGACATCCCGTGTATCTTTAGGGATGGACAGTTTCTTGGGACACCCCCTGTATCATTAGGGATGGGCAGTTTATTGGTACACCCCCTGTATCATTAGGGATGGGCAGTTTTTAATGTTCGAGAAGAGACCTGGATTGTTTTATTAAATGAAATGTAAAATTAAATGAAAACGAAACGATCGTGTTTAAAATAAAAAAACGAATTAAAGATAGTTTTAAAAATTAAAAACAAAACGATAGTTTTTCACTTGTGGAAACGATTGTTTCTGAAGAGAAAACGATCGTTTTCAAGAGAGAAAGACTAGCAAAGTTCTGCTTAAAAACTATCTTTTGCCGTTTTTTTGCTTCAAAAGCTTAAAACAAACGCATTGTTAGTTTTAACTGTTTTTTCTCTGGAACGAAGTTTAGTTAGTTTTAAAAAATCAAGCACAAACCAAAATACATAAACTTTTTAAAAATCATTTTTAAAAATGATACAGATTCCTACCTAGATCTTAATGGTAAACCTGTGTGTAGGGAGATAGTGGTGGACCAATGACTGTAGATGAGAATAATCAGCATTATCTGGCTGGTGTGGTCAGCTGGGGGATTGGTTGTGCAAAGGTATAGGAGCATTTTTTTAATGCAGTGCTACCTATAAAACTGTAGAATTGGAAGACAATTAAATTGAAATTACAATTAGATAAAAAATAATTCTCAAATGTCGTCTTTTTCCGCACTTTAATCAAATTAATTGGAAAAATAGTAATAGTACAGAGGAAATGAACAATTTCCTCATACTGTAATTTTCTAAAAGTCAGAGCACAGCAACCTAACGTAGACTTGAGTAATTTTAAATATGAAGTTTGAAATTTTTAAAATTTAAGTGATTATTAGTTTAATGGTTAAATTATTCATTATTATACAGAAAATAATAGAATTTTGAACATCACAAAGAGTTTTTTGAAAATGTTTTTAATCTTACAAGGTTACAAAGATGTATATGAATTCTAAAATTAGAATTTAAGGCGAGTGTTGAAAAAAAAATTAAATATGATACCTACTATGTAGATTAAAACGAACATTCAATATGTTTATTTCATACAGATCAATTCACTGCACATGTACTGTTAGCTATACAATGTAAATTGTACATAAACACTCAAATTTGCTGTTTACCTAGCTCCCACTCTATTCGCCTTGTGAAACTATTTTGCACTGCATTGGTGTGTATACATGTGTTATGTTTTTTTTGGGGGGGGGATTGGGCAACTTTATCATATATGCACTGTATTGTATTCAAGAAAAGGAACCCTGGAGTGTATACTGATGAACCTTACTATTTACAGTGTATTGTATTTAAGAATGGGAACCCTGAAGTGTATGCTGATGTATCTTACTATTTACTGTGCATTGTATTTAAGAAAGGGAACCCTGAAGTGTATACTGATGTATCCTACTATTTACAGTGCATTGTATTTAAGAAAGGGAACCCTGGAGTGTATACTGATGTATCCTACTATTTACAGTGTATTGTATTTAAGAAAGGGAACCCTGGAGTGTATACTGATGTATCCTACTATTTACAGTGTACTGTATTTAAGAAAGGGAACCCTGGAGTGTATGCTGATGTATCCTACTATTTACACTGTATTGTATTTAAGAAAGGGAACCCTGGAGTGTATACTGATATACCCTACTATTTACGGTGTATTGTATTTAAGAATGGGAACCCTGAAGTGTATGCTGTTGTATCCTACTATTTACAGTGTATTGTATTTAAGAAAGGGAACCCTGGAGTGTATGCTGATGTATCCTGCTATTTACACTGTATTGAATTTAAGAAAGGGAACCCTGGAGTGTATGCTGATGTATCCAACTATTTACAGTGTACTGTATTTTAGAAAGGGCACCCTGGAGTGTATGTTGATGTATCCAACTATTTACATTGTATTGTATTTAAGAAAGGGAACCCTGGAGTGTATGCTGATGTATCCTACTTCAGAGACTGGATTGATACAAATATTAAGGAGAATGGGGGAGGAAAATTTCGCCCTTAGATTATGTTTTCATGTCTTAAATATGCTTACCTCAATAATAAATAAGTTTTTATTCTGTATCTTACTTGCATGACAGAATCTTTTAACGTATATACATTGCATGTACAGTGTACAATGGTAGCGATACGGTGTACATTTAAGACAATAAATTATTTAGCAATTGAGGCTAGAAAATCGTTCATTTTTGCTTAAAGGAATTGAGTTTTTGTCACAACCCCTGATTTTCTAATCCCAATATCTTTGGTACCCAATGTCGTAAACTTTAGCTTTTTCTGTTATATCAAAAAACTAAAGTTTTAAATATCAATGCTTCAAAATACCGCGGTTGCAGAGATATAGGGATTATAATATTTGAGTTTGAGCAAAGACTCAATTCCTTTGCGATGTATTAAAAAATTAAATAGCTATCTATGATCTGATGATATGACAGTAATATTTTTTATATAGTAGCTTAAACATTTCTAAATAGAAAAGACTTTTATATAAAACTTCAGTATGTCCTTCAGTTAGCAGTGTTAATAATTAGATAAGATTTTCGGTAACATAACTACGTCAAGCTGACTACAATTAAGTGCATTCTACCTGTATCAAAAAATTTTAGTCCTATTTTGATCTTTCCGTCAAAAATATCGTCAAACACTTCGTGCACAGAAATAATTAAAATAATTTAATTGTGTAGCCTTAATAATGACACTGGGTTCTAAAGTTTTCTTAAAAGGAGTGGTCGCGAAAAATGAAAGGGGGGTATAGGCTTACGGCGAAAAATAAGCGCTTTTGATCGCTACCAATCTTACTATTAGATCATACAAAATAAAAATATTATAAAATACTAACGATAAACGAATGCGTCAAAAATTATTGATGTTTCTAGATTATAATCTGAATGATTTGTTTGGAATTTAATTGATTTTTTACGATCCGAGTTTTGTGTTGCAACTTTCTGAATTTGTATGGACTCTACGTTCTTCAGTATTAGTCGTTTTAAACAATTTTCTCCTTAGCTTATAGACAGATAAAAGTAAGATTGTTAGTAATCAATAGCGCTTTTTTTCGCCGTTATAGCCTATAATACTCCCTTTCATTTTTCGCGAACACTACCTTTGAATATGAAAATAAAATTGTGTTTTATATAAAGATATGAAAATAGTAACTAATAAAAAAATAGGATTAATTTTAAAGTGTCTAAATTTTTAAATGTTTAAATTTCTGAAAACAACGAGAAGTAAATTCCTTTATTCTCCTATAAAGATCTATCTTTATGTTTTTATTATTCTGTACATTCAAAAAGTTTACAATATCTAATAAGCATACAAATATAAAAAACATATCACAGTGTAATTAACTTTAGGTTTCTTTTCTACATTTCGCCATTTTCTGTTAAAATTATTTTATCTTGTGATCTTTTCCCATCATCTTGAGGTCTTCCTTTTAGGTCTTTAAATACATCCTGTTTCTTAGTTAATACTGATATGTTTTCGTTTAGAAAATCTTTTCTTTAGTTAAACCTTTTTTTGGTTTAAAGCTGGGATAGAATGACTATGATGTACGGATCAGGATATTCATTGAAAACTAATCCGGTACCTTCTCCTCCACCTTCTCTTCCTTCTCCTCCTTCTCCTCCACCTTCTCTTCTTTTTCCTCCTTTTCCTTCTTTTTTTCCCTCCATTTGTAGGTTCTGTGTAGAATTAAGATGAAACCTGTGATTCATGTGAGTAATTATGAAGGTTCGATTTGACTGGTGCGTGGGCTCATAACGTAGAATTTATACTTGACACTTCAAGCTGTAGCACGCCGGTCATATGATCGACAGGGTTTGACGGGTTACTACTAGCAAATACTATTTAAAGGGGTTTATTTATTATAATCTTTCATATAAAAAGTGTTCTATATGTTAGAAAATTGCAAAAACAGGCAAAATCAAATTTATTTCCCAAGTCATGTTTAATACCCTTCACACTGTATGATTAATAACTTCCATATATGGAATTATATTCCGCAGAAATGAGTTTGAGTAAACAAGTATTGAGTATGTATCATAAATATTTAAATCCCACGTTAGAGTATCTTTCATCTGAAATATGTCACGCAGTTTACTAATCTACGCATTCCTTGAATACCCGGTGTTAACAGATTGTTAATTTATTCAAACTTTTTAATAACATTCCGATGCATTACGTAGTCTTTAGGTGTACACTGTACAAAGTTATGATGTCATCAATTGTCTTCTTAAGAAGGCTTTTAATGCCAGAAGCTTGAAAAATGTGGTAAATATTGTAGGTTCAAAAAACTCAAGGCTAAAATATTTTTAACCTGTTTTATGTATGAATGATAAGACCATATTATAAAAGAAACATCAGAAATATATTTTCTGTTAATACAAAATTCGTTTGATCCTCTAAAGGGTCCTAGTCGATAACTTTTTAAGATATCAGTTTAAACAATAATCTTTGAATTCTAAGATTAAGCCCGATCCAGTAGGAAAGGCAGAAACATGATATGAAAAATAAAAGTTATATCATATTACTTTTCTTTTTCTGCCACCAGCTAGTAATATATGCTGCCATATATATTATTAAGATAAGAAGAAAGGGTTAAAGTTTAAAAAGAAGAGAACTAGAACAAATAATAAGTATCTCTGGGAGGAGAATACAAAAAGAGTCCGGGTCAAGTTTATAGTAAACAGAACTCAAAACTAGTCAATTCTTGGCAAGTCTTGTCCAAAGATAAATTTAAAAAAAATAATATTATAATAGAAATTATTAACTTTTAAATGAACCTATTGAGACCAAATATTTTGTGGGACCTCGCGTGACCCCAGGGAAGGTTTATGGATGATCGAATTTTCAAAATTTGACTCCAACAAAATTCGATTTTCATTAAACTAGAAAATCCACGAAATTTTTATTTTTTATTTTACAATGTTTGCAAAGAGAACATGGTTCACAATTGAAATATAAGATGGGCGTGACGCGCCTTAAAACCCTATTTCTTCTAATATTTCTACATAATTCTCAACTCTTAGTGCAAAGTTGTGGACAGATAAAATGTTTTTGATAATATTTCATTAAAAAAAAAATAATTAAATACGTTAACTTGCAATTATATGAACTAGTTGCACGTTTATTAGAATATTTGGATCAAATTAATACTCGATATAATAGATTTTCGATATGCCGGGATAATGATTTTTGTTCTCAATAATCAGGGAACAATAATTTTATTTTTAGTGTTTAGGCATCTACGCTCCCATACACTTTTTATTTAATCACTCGACTCCCAGAAGTTTTTTAAACGTTTTAAGCAGATTTTTATAATAATTTTTCCCGCTAAATTGCGCTATAATGTACACAGAGAAGCAATTTTAGTTTTGGTAACTGCGTGGAAAAGCGTATAAGTTATACAGAAAAAAATGAATACTACATTTCAGTTCTACAATCGAAATGAAAATTATTTTTTATTTACAATTAGTAAATAAACTGTAATCAAAAAAATTTCTTTTAAAAATATTATTGTTTATTGCAATAATGTGTATTGTTGCAGAATCAATGATAAAGCATTGAAGCAAGTTCTCTTTTCAGAATGTTTAAAACAAGTAATTATA
This sequence comes from Eurytemora carolleeae, assembly GCF_000591075.1. Classification (NCBI taxonomy): domain Eukaryota; kingdom Metazoa; phylum Arthropoda; class Copepoda; order Calanoida; family Temoridae; genus Eurytemora; species Eurytemora carolleeae. The sequence continues at coordinate 359,792 of NW_019396066.1, read as the reverse complement.
ATGTTATTGATTTAGCTGTATAAATGTGAAGTATAGTAAATAGTATATAGAACTTTGAGTTTATCAAATTGCTGAACTAAAACTTTTTCTAAATATCACAATGTCATTGAATTTTCAAATGACCGCTCAATCAAGGAGCATACCTGATTCACAACTGTACCATTTACACATTATTATAACCAACAGTGAGGGAAGATATCGTCGTTTCTATCTTTGAAAGTGATGAATTCAGTAAATTTAAAGAAAACAAGAATATCTTCTTCAGTACTGTTAATCTTTAATCTTTGAAAAAAAAACTGTAATTACTATTTATTTGTTTACTTAAGTACATAATACGGTTAATAAAAATTGAACAATATAAATTTTCATTTTGATTTTTTTAGCAAAGAGTCTGAAAAATCTAATTGATAAAAAGTTTATTTTGAAAAGTTATATTAGTTTTTCTTAAATCTTCAAAAGAGTAATTAAAGTTTTGAGATCCTGTCGTTTAGAATCTGTACTTTTAAAGTTGCTTGAAATATAGCTCTAGTATTTTTCTTTGTCATTCGTAATTGTGATGTAATATAATGTGGCATTGTAATTCGTAATACTGATGCAGAATTTTGATTCAGAATGAGAATGCAGAATTAGAATGCAGATTTGTGATGCAGAACTGTGATGTAGAATTGCGGAAAACAAAAAAACCTTCAGAAAAGTTTTTCAAAGTTTAAACTTTGTTTCTTTGTTCTTTCTCTTTCAAACATTTTTCTGGACTTGTTTTCAGAATGGAATTATAAAGTTTAATGAAGGCATGAAGCATGATGAGAGAAAAAGGATAAATCTTCAAAAATTATAAATGCTTACTGGACAAATCCAAAAACTGGAAATAGGTCTGGTGTAGATAAAATAGAGAGAGTTTGCCAGAAAATTCTTTTCGAGTTTTCGCAAACAAAACGATGGGGGGGGGGTGGTAATCTTACCCCCCCCCCCATCCTCAATCGTAATACGGTTGAAAACTAAAAATGTTTCCATCTTAAGTGCAATTTACATTTGTTTGGCATTGACGTCTCAGGTTAAACTGTCGAGTGGAAAATGAATGGTCCGAGGCAGAATTTAAAGAATTTGAACCGCGTCGCTGAACCGCCAATAACCAGTTCCAATTGAGCGCCGGCTCAAATCTCAAACAGTCAAATTTAGTATCTTTAATTGAGGGATCAAGCCTTTAATTCACGAATTTTAAAGTTCTCACATCGGATGTCCAGTCGAGAACGATATTTTACACAAAAGTATTCCAATTGGAATAGTTGCGTCACTTCAACATTTTTTAATTTAAATCTTTGACTTTCTGTTAATTTGTCCACTCATAGTTGACGGAGGGGAGAAAGGCCAATTATCAACAACAATTTCTCGTCCTAGCCACATTTTTCTCATCTTCTCGTCCGAGCCACCTCTAAATCCTCGTTCTTCCAATATAATTTTAGTGTCTAAACCTCCCAGATAAAATTATTTTTAAGAATCGGGCCACTTTAGGGCAAAAATTCAATATTGAATTTGTAATTAAAAAAATGTTTCCATTAAATTAATGTTTTCAAGTTTGATATCTTTAAAATGTTCGCCTTATTTACGCGCATTATCACATATTCCTGAAGTAGAATGCCGCAAATATTTCCGGGTTTAATCTTCAATCTTTTTTTGTTAATTTTAGCAAAAACCAAAGAATTTTTTTTGGGTGGTTCCATGATAAAAATGTTAGGCAGTGGTATGCCAAATATTTTGCTATTTATCTATATCGCGAAGGTAAGCTATTATGGAGGCAGAAGAGATTTAAGTTTTACCTGAATAAAGTTTTACATAATTCTCATGGGTTTGAAGATTTCAACATGATGAAATCATTGCAATACCTTAGACCATCCATATTTTATGGCCTAACGTGGCCAGATTAAGAAAAATAGTTTTATCCTCGAGAATTGGAAACTTTACACATAATTTTGAAAGGAAGAGGATTCCGATGTGGCTCGGACGAGAAAATGAGGAGTATGTGGCTCAGATGAGAAATTGTTGTGGAGAGCCTTCCTCCCCTCGTTTATGTTTTTATTTGCGTTTAGTCGAGGTGGATGGTAACCGAGTTCACCTAGCCATTTCTAGTTGTCTGATCAAATTAAATTTTGGAAATGAATGTGAAACAATTTTATCAATTTGATGATGCAAAATACAATCCTTCACAATTGTTATTATTAACTTTGGATTGGATCTAGACAATTACAACAGATTTCAGAGTTTTTGTGTGAAGAATCTTTAATCTTAAATGCTTGATCTCGATATCCGAAGTGCGCATTTTAAGTTTGAGGATAAATTCTCGATCACTTTATGAAAGTTATCCCTGCAGCCTACAGAGTATGACCATCAAGGAGGAATTAAATAAATCCGTCTGCATATGATGGATATGATCCCAACATTTATAACACAAAAGCTCTGACTTCGGTTTAAAATTTTCCATAAATATTTATTAACACTTATAAAACTAAACAATTTGGATTTTTAAACTTTATTGTTCTGTTAAGTTTCAAGGGAGACGAAATTCTTAGAAGCATCTAAATAAAACCCATTGACAAACTTTTTATTGAAAAAAGTTTTCAGAATGTATTTTTTTTTGAAGGTCAGTTCAGCAAGAAATGTTTTATCAGCTTTCATACTGTAACAAAGCTGAATTCAACCTGAACACATAAAAGACGTACTGTAACCTGTGTGAGCACAATAGCTCGGAAAGTGGGGTGGATGATAAATCAACAATGTGGAGAAATATTTGTCGTTAGAAAATACCAGCCCAGAAAACATGCTTTGAACACATGTTTGAAAGCGTGGAAACCCGAAGACATCGTTGCTCCAGATCCTGATTTAAATTTAATCCGATAGGTATGAAACACGGCTTAGAAGGAGAAATTAGGATCAGCCTGGACTAAAACAGGAATAGAGTCAGTATTCACGAAGAGTCTGAAGACGGAAGATTAACTCCTCGTATGTATGAGTTGAATGAAAGGCAGAGAGTCTGTCAGAGAGCTCCGGCTTTCCATGATTCATTAGTATCATTTTTATTTGTTCATTTTTTACTTGTACATTTTTCCCATACTCTGTATATTTACTCACATCAGTTTTAAGGCTTTAGATTTCCTTTAGTTCAAACCACTTTTAAAAGGAAACAGTACATTTACCTGACATTACTGCAAGGCAATTGGTTTAAAGCCAGTCAAATTAAAAAAGGCCTCAAACAATATTTTTTTTTAAGTTGTTAAACTTCATCAATCCGCAAATTTATGATCGACGAAGGTAAAATGATTGCTTGAAAAATCAACATTTGATTTTATTCACAAACCATTTTCTAAATTAGTGTCTGGATTTTGATAGAGCATTTAGAGCGGAGGGGGGGGGGGGGGGGGGGGTGGCGAGATATTAAGCCGAGGTTGATGCAAAAATTATCTAAAATAGTTTCCTTAAGATGTATTGAAATAAAAGAAGAAGGTTTTAAAATTTTTCTATTCTTCCAAATTTTAATTGTACTTTTCATACTCAAATAATAATTGTAAAAACTTGTAACAAATCTAATTTCGAATTTACGGGTTAATTTTGTTTTAAACCTCTAAAAACTCACAAAATACAAACAAAGAGAGTTTGTGTTAATATTCGATCAAGATAAATGGTTAGATAGCTAGAGAGTAGAGCTTCCAGAAGTCTTCTGTTCTCCTTTAACTCCGGGTTCTCCGTTTAGTAGATCCTAACTCTCCAACCAGTTCCTAGTCCGGAGAAATTTTAACAATTCTTCGCATATTTTTTAATCTGTGACGTAACTGAATATAATTAAATGTTCAACACTATTAACATATTTAAGCATATTATGTAAAGTATATTTAAAAATTAAATTTCTCTAAAAGTTATTTATCTTTTTCTAGCTTACCAATTAAACTAATGATCTGGAGGGATTAGCCGCCAATTTGCATTATTCTAAAGATTACAAAACTGAAATTTGTGTATATATATATGTAGAATTATAATTATTTCTACGACTGAATTATCATCGTTCTTTATAAATCGTTTAATATTTCAAACCATTTTTTCAAACGAAGATTTCAAGTTTGTTCAAGTAATTGATTTCTAAGTGCATAGTGAGAGGTTGTGTAGCCTAGTTTTCCTGCGGCAAACCCTCAGTACTTTTAAACCCTTAATAGCTAGGAAACCCTCAGTACTTTTAAACCCTTAATAGCTAGGAAACCCTCAGTACTTTAAAACCCTTAATAGCTAGGAAACCCTTAGTACTTTTAAACCCTTAATAGCTAGGAAACCCTCAGTACTTTTAAACCCTTAATAGCTAGGAAACCCTCAGTACTTTTAAACCCTTAGTAGCTAGGAAACCCTCAGTACTTTTAAACCCTTAATAGCTAGGAAACCCTCAGTACTTTTAAACCCTTAATAGCTAGGAAACCCTCAGTACTTTTAAACCCTTAATAGCTGGGAAACCCTCAGTACTTTTAAACCCTTAATAGCTAGGAAACCCTCAGTACTTTAAAACCCTTAATAGCTAGGAAACCCTCAGTACTTTTAAACCCTTAATAGCTAGGAAACCCTCAACCCACTCATCTAAAGAATTTCTGATAGAGCTAAAAACATTCTCGTGATTCCACTGAGTTTTAATATTAAAATTTGAGGCAAAGGAATTGAGTCTTTGCCACAAACTCTGATATTCTAATCTTTATATCCTTGCAAACAAATGTTGAAGACATTATTTTTTCCGAACTATGAATTCTGTTAGATTAGATAATCTTAGTTTGAAATACCGATGGTTTACACCATTAGGTTTCATCGATATCGGGATTCGAAAATTTGAGTTTGTGGCAAAGATTCAACTCCTTCGTCAAGAAATGTATGAGCTATGATCGGACACCAAAGAAACAGAGATTACAACTTTATATAAATAGATAATACACTTCAGACAAAGGCATAAAAACTTAATTCGCGGTTGTAAACTTTTTAGTAAGCGTTCTTCTGCGGGAAATATGTCAGTTAAAAGTTATATACCACTCCTGTATGCCAAGTCCATTAGCGCCTGATCCAATCAGGGTTCAGTCATGTGTTTGTTGTCTATTCTGAACTAATAAAAATAGTATGGCGGTAACATTTAGCTTTCTATCTATCTCATTATCCAATTAGAGTTATGAAACCTTCAATCAGTAAATGGAAATATTTACTTCAACTGGAAACTATAGTGATACATGATGGTTCGTTTTTGTGATCAATAATGGGGATCTATGGATATTTCTAGATTTAAAAGTACTTAGTTCTTAGTAAATGTTTTCTTGTTGTAGACACAATCACAATTATAAATAATCCGTTTTCAAAATTATAGTTGATTGATATCTAATTCATACTTCGGAAAAAGCTTATTAAGGTACCGTTATGAATCAGGCATTGTCATCTTTGCATTTAGGGTCACTTAGAACTACGCGTAAGCCCCTTTCAACTCCAATATAATTTCATTTCTTGGATTTTTATCTTAAAATTACTAAACTACCAGTTTCTACACTTTTCAAGGAAAATTGTCTTATTTCATGTTTTTCGTTTCCACAATTAAAACATAATTCAAATTACGAAAAGACAGAAAAAGAAACGGAATATAGATTGAGAAAAAGGGAAGAGGAGGCGATGTGGATGAAAGACAAAGAACCGTTAATTTTTAATTTCAGTATGAAAATCTTTTGTTGAAAATTATATTTTTTGGCTATATTTCTCCATTTTACTTTTACTTTTTGTTTAATGTGAAATGCTTTAAGTTTCCGAAATTCGTTTGAACCATGGGTAAAACGCCAATATTTAGATCATTGTAAAAATGCCTTTATTGTTGTTAAAATAAATTCGAAATATAAGGAAGACGATTTTTCCGACTCAAATGCCGACGTTAATTCTCAATGTTTGTGTACACAGGAAGCAAGCACACCACATGTGTCAAATCCCCGCTCACCTTAGATCCCCGCTTCAACCGGCAGTCAGTTACGAACACTCATATTCACAACTCCATCTCTACCCTGGCTCCTCCATGATGATGATGCAGATACTCAGCGCAACGCACCTGTAGATCTGCCCCACCAACATGAAGCTCTACATCACCCCCCCTGACTCCTCCATGATGATGATGCAGATAGTGAACTAACAGCAGGCATGCTTATACCTCTGATCTCCCTATTAACTTCTTGAGAAGCTTACTTAGGAAACTTGTTCACGGCTCTGACCGAAGTTTCCGCTATCTCGAGTTGCCTTGCCTCTGATACATTGATAAACCCTGTTGTCCCAGTTCCCGGATCTGCTCCACCAACATGAAGCTCTACAACACTCCCATGAAGCACCATCTGATATCCAACATTAATTCCTTTTTGTTAATCTCTAAATCAACCAATTTTAACACCGTCTTAAACACAAATATTTCAAAACAATGTTATTTTTCTTAAATAAATGTTATAGAATATTTGGGTTTCCTGATTTCTTTATTTGTATATTTTCAGACCTTTTTAAAGGTCAACAATTGTATATACCCTACTTTTGATTGCATTGCATTGTACTTGTAAAGTATTGCAAACTCATTTTATATTTTCTCTGTATATAATCCTATGCACATTCCTTCCCAAGATGTCTATACTGAAGGGTGAGAAGCATCAAAAATGGGGCATAAAACACGTTTTCGTTTTGTCAACAGATTTATTAGTCCGAAATCAAAAGAATTTCAGATTTTTGTTACTTAGATATATAAATGCTCAAAAGAAAACCTGCATCTCTGAACAATCTTTCGGGGCCGCCCTTTCTGTGTTTATTAGCTTAATATAAGTTTTACAAGGAGTACAAATTTGTCACAGTATAAAATGTATTCAAACCTTTGTCCTCCATACCTTTAGTATACGTGTACCTTAGTCCTTCCTTCCTTTATTATTCATACCTTTGGGTCTACCCACCTTAAGTATTTATACCTTTGTCCTCCCTGCCTTTAGTATACATACCTTGGTCTTCCTTACCTTTAGTGTACACACCTTGGTCCTCCCTTCCTTTATTATATATATCTTAATCCTACCTACCTTTATGTACATTCCTTGGTCCTCGCAATCTGTACTATACATACCTTGGTCCTCCCTACCTTTAGCATACACCTTGGTCCTCTCTACTTAGTTTTAGCATACATACCTTGGTCCTCTGTGCTTAGTTTTAGCATGCATACCTTGGTCCTCCCTACCTCTAGTAGTAATTCCTTGGTCCTCTAACCTTTAGTACACATACCTTGGTTCTTACTACCTTTAGTATACATACGTTGGTCCTCCCTTCCTTTAGTATACATACCTTGGTCCTCCCTACATCAAGATATGCCTTGGTCCTCTCACCTTTAGTATACACGCCTTGGTCCTCCCTTTCTTTAGTTCACACATGTTGGTCCTTCCTACCTTTAGTATACATACGTTGGTCCTCCCAACCTTAAGTATACATACCTAGGTCCTCCCTACCTTTAGTATGCATACCTTGGTCCTCTCTATCTTTTGTATACATACATCGATAATGCCTTTGTCCTACTTACCTTTAGTATACATACGTTGGTCCTCCCTACCTTTAGAAAACATACCTTGATCCTCCTTACCTTTAATATGCATACCTTGGTCCTCTCTACCTTTAGTATGCATACCTTGGTCCTCCCTAAAACTTTTTTAATCCCAGCTTAATCTGCTTGAGAGAGTTCTAAACCATCTATAACATTGAATAAGGGATCGGTTTGGTTTTTCAAAATATATCCAATATCATTTTTAAAAATGGAGTTAATTTATGAACTATAAATTTGCATATCTTTTTTGGAAATGTTGGGAATTTTTGGATCTAAGGAGGGTTTTGTATTCATCAATATTAAACAATATTCGTCTTTCAATTTCAACACTTTGGATGTTTTGAAAGCATCAAAACCAACAACCAATAGAATGTCATGCCTTACTCACTCTTTTTGAGAAAATATTAACTTTCCAGTCAAGTTATGACTGAATGAGCTAGGTATTATGGAAGCAATGTTTTTCCCTGTGCTTTTCAGATGGATTTAACACCACAAATGTTTTCTCATCAGCTGTAAAACAAGATGAAATAAATCCTTCATTTCACAATCGTATCAGAGTCATACTCTGAAACAAAATTTAACGAGAAAAATGCGACTTAGAAATTAGAAATGATTGTGACTTATAATTTGAGACTTAAAAAGTGTCATAATTTTTGTCTTCAAAAACAGACATAGGTATATTTGGTCTCAAAATTATGACGTTGATGCAATTGTGACTTAGAACTTTGACTTAGAATATGTCTTACCATGACATAGACATGGGTTTGAGTTAGAATTGTGACTTAGATTGGGTCTTAGACATAAGCATGTCTCCAATCTTAGAATTTTGGGACTTAAAATGAGTCTTAGAAATAGTTGTGACTTAGAAATGTGAATTAGATTGTGTCTTAGACATAATTTGGTCTCAAAAGTATGACATTGATGTAATTGTGACTTAGAACATGTCTTACAATGACTTTTTAGACATGTGTTTTAGTTAGAATTGTGACTTTGAATGGGTCTTAAAGTTGTGACTTAGAAATGTGTCTTTGACACGATTATGTCTTATGAGTTTGTCTTTAATCAGTTTGTCTTAGACAAAGTTGTGACTTAAAAAGTGTCTCAGACATAATTTGGTATCAAAAGTATGACTTTGGCTTAAATATTGACTTAGGATTTGCCTAGAGCATATAAGAGCCAAACGAATGTGACCAAATTATGATCGTGACTTTGAATTTGTCTTAGACATAAATCTGACATTATAGCACTGCCAATATCCCCCTCACCAAAACAAAACTCACATTTATAATTTCAATTGAAAATGATCTATTTCTTTATTTTTCCACTATTTTAATGTATAATATAATATGTATATAGTATTTATCCCAATCAACTCAGAAATCAATTTTAGTCCATCCAATATAAGGTCTTGGTTTTTCAAAAATGCTTATGAAAAAAAATAATCATTATATTTTACTAAAGTCTAAAAAGCCATCAATATCCTTTAATCTTTCCCCTGGGACATCATAATCCCAATATAGTAAGTACAGGCTGGGTCCCACAGCTGTTGGATCGTAAATTGCTCTTTATTACGATTTTCAGAAAATTTAAAAAGAATTTATCATTTTGAAACAGGCTACTGTAAAGATTTGCATGCAGAAAAAACAAAGTATTATGTATTGTATTATATGCGTATTACGACGCTAAAGCTTGAAATAATACAATATGATGTGAGGACTCTCTGTATATGAAGTATAAAGTGTAGGTGTATGATTAATTAGTAATGTTTTTATAACAGTGTATTTACTCAGTGGCCGAATTTAAGCCGCGGCTTAAATATGGTTGGTTCCACTTGTATCAAATGTTTCAAGATTTAAGCCGGCGCTTAATTTAAACCGGGTTTTGGCAGATTTAAACCGCGGCTCAAATTCTTTAAATTCCATCTCAGGTCTATCAGATATTGTCTGGATTTAAGAGGATATCTCTCTTTTTTCTTTTCGGGGTCTTCACATTTGTCTAGATTTGATTTCAAGAAACAGCAAATATAAGATAATAAGGAAATATTTCTAAACAAAGATATTGTAATCTTTAAAAATGCCTTGATACATCAATGAAACCTATTTTAAGTTATTGTCTCTTGCCCTGACCCTGGGTAGTCTATTAAAGTTTAGTAAATTAGAACTTCTCTAGCTCAATCTCCTGTACAACAGGGTGTACAGGATGTACAGGGTGTAAGGGATGTACAGGGTTAACTGGATGCACAGGGTGTACAGGATGTTCAGGGTGTACAGGATGTACACTGTACATGGTGTACATGATGATTTGGGCGTGTACAGGGTGTACAGGATGTTTAGGACGTGTGCAGGGTGTACAGGAAGGGGACAATTTTTGCACACATCTCTTAGGCGTGGACGGGTTAGATCTCCCCTCCCCATATATCTATCAGAATTTCCAATTTTCCTTGATTTGGAATTGCAGTCTGATAAATAGACTATCAGCTCACGAAATAAATTTCACTAGAAATCGGACTTTCAGGAGAATTGTTTTAAAACAGAGGATTAAAACAAGTTTGAATTTTGCAATAGTTTTCTATAAAACTATTGTAAAGGGGGAGTTCTTGCTAAAAAAAATTGGGAGAGGGGGGCGGGGCATTGAATTAAATGGAAATCTATAGAAAATTATTTAATTTATAATCAAAGCTCGGCCTTTTCAATCAAAGCTCGGCCTTTTCAATCAAAGTGCGTAAAAAATATTTATCGCCGAATACAATATTTAAATTAATATACAACAGATTGAAAACGAAGTACAATGTACATATTTAGCTGTTTATACATTGAAAACCAGAAAAATCCGAATCCGGAAGTCCAATAAGCATGAGACACAGCAGTATTGCAGTGTTTTAACGGACCTATTTGTTTTATAACAACAACAAATACAATCATTTAAAGCTATATTGTCGTCTTTCTATTCCATTGTTTCTAGTTATCTGTAAAACGTCTCAATTGACATTTCTTTTAGTTATCTTTGAATTGAATTCCATAGGTTTGGATGTATTATAGAGCAAATGAAAAGATTTTCTTGGAGCTGTTTCTAACTTACCAGTTTACTTGTTATTGAAGGAAGGAAATACAGCTGTTTCTAACTTGTTTACTTGTTTTTGAAGGAAGGAAATACAGCTGTTTCTAACTTGTTTACTTGTTATTGAAGGAAGGATATACAGCTGTTTCCAACTTGTTTACTTGTTATTGAAGGAAGGAAATACAGCTGTTTCTAACTTACCAGTTTACTCGTTAGTAATGGAAGGAAATACAGCAGAAAGATTGATCATTTTATGAGGGGTTTGCGCGATTTGCATTAGTAACACTTTCTTAGGAAAAATCTTATTTCTCTGTCTGAAAATTGATATTTTTCAACAATGGTTTTTAATACGAGTGACTTATGAATTAATGATCAAGGAGTAAAAGAACTTAACACGTTTTAAGATGGACAAAGGTGAATGTGCAAATTAAGATTAACATGAAAATTCGTTGACGTAAAAAATGATCAAGCATAAAAAGTTAAAATCTTTGATATTAATTTCTTTGAAGAATGCTTTTAACTAAAACTCCATGAAAAAAGTTTAATTGTAAAAATTATAATATTATTCACAAATAAATTTTTCATTCACTTTTAAGCAAATTTGATTATCACTCTAAATACTGCGTTGTTTTTCGAACAAATGAAACTTGTTAAAATATTTTAACAAAAATTTGAATTAAACCTTCAATAAATGTGAGATAGGTAAGCGTTAAATTATGAGTAATATTTAATCATTTACTTCTTATCTCTGTAAATATAAATCTACATATGTATATGATTATATAAATTTAAAAAAAACTCAAATTTTTGTCTGTTAAACTGGCTCCGTTTTAGTGTGAGACCGTGTATGACTTCATAAGTCGTCTTTGTCTAGTCAATGAATAAGATATCAGATTTTAAAAGATTTACCAAGAAAATTCAAATTAAAGAAGTCAAGTATGTGATTTTAAAAAGATTCAATTTTTAAAATCCTGTTTATGTCAACTGATGAAGATAATCTGCAGAAAATCTTTTTCTATTTAATTTGTTTCGAAATCCCGATTTTCTTTTTTAATAATGTCCCCCCGGCCCCCCCCCCCCTCTCCCAAGAAGCTGAGTGGTAATGGAATTAGCCAAAATGGATCTCAAAACTCTGTCAGTAATATTGATCAGAGATAAGTTTGAAAATCCATTTTTCAGAAAGAATTATGATTAAATTTGACCAGAAGAAAATCTAGGTTTCACAGGTAAAAAAATTTATACCCAGTATTAAATTAAAATTTTAGAATAAATGTTCAGAAAATGTGGAAACAAAATCATGATTTTATTAAGCAATTATTTAGCAATTATTAACCATGTAAATGGATCGATTGTAGTCATTTTAAAAGAAGAGAAGTTTATCCTATTTACTTCAGTACCCTGAGTAAGATATCCATGATAAAAAATAATTATTTTCTTATAAGTGACTTGTGCATTTCTTCTAAAGACACAATGAGAGGAAATTATAAGAATTAAACACTTTTCAAGCCAGAAGAAACAAGAATATCTTGAAAATTATTTTGATTATATAAAGATGTAAATGTCTAATAAAGACTACATATATATTGCAGGGTATAAGTATATATAAGTATATATATATTGCAGGGTATAAGTATATATAAGTATATATATATTGCAGGGTATATGCAGGGTATAAGTATATATAAGTATATATATATTGCAGGGTATACGTATATATATATTGCAGGGTATAAGTATATATAAGTATATATATATTGCAGGGTATAAGTATATATAAGTATATATATATTGCAGGGTATACGTATATATATATTGCAGGGTATAAGTATATATGAGAATATATATATTGCAGGGTATAAGTATATATAAGTATATATATATTGCAGGGTATAAGTATATATAAGAATATATATATATTGGAGGGTATAAGTATATATATATTGCAGGGTATAAGTTTATATAAGAATATATATTGCAGGGTATAAGTATATATAAGTATATATAAATTGCTGGGTATAAGTATATATAAGTATATATATTGCAGGGTATAAGTTTATATAAGAATATATATATTGCAGGGTATAAGTTTTTATAAGTATATATATTGCAGGGTATAAGTTTATATAAGAATATATATATATATTGCAGGGTATAAGTATATTTAAGTATATATTCATATTGCAGGGTATAAGTTTATATAAGTATATATATATATTGCAGGGTATAAGTATATATAAGTATATATATTGCAGGGTGTAAGTTTATATAAGAATATATATATATTGCAGGGTATAAGTATATTTAAGTATATATTCATATTGCAGGGTATAAGTATATATAAGTATATATATATATATATTGCAGGGTATAAGTATATATGTGTATATATATATTGCAGGGTATAAGTATATATAAGTATATATATTGCAGGGTATAAGTTTATATAAGAATATATATATATTGCACGGTATAAGTATATATTCATATTGCAGGGTATAAGTATATATAAGTATATATCTTTATTGCAGGGTATAAGTATGGATCCAAAGACCGAGGATTGGACACTACTAGGAAACTAAAGATATTCTAAACACAATTCGTTCATAAATCTTTTTAATATTTAAAGGAATTGTGAACAATAATCAAAGGAATTGTCAACGATATTTTAAGAGATTGTCAGCGATATCTAACGAGATTAAAAGGATTCTCAATTCATTTTACGGTTATTTGCTGAGTAATAGCGCAAATTCGATTATCAAAAATTCTCCTGTGGCCGAATTTAAAGAATTTGAGCGGCGGTTTAAATTTAAGTCGCGGTTTAAATATGGTTGGCTCCACTGAAAATAGTGTCAAATGTTTCAAGATTTAAGCCGGCGCTTAATTTAAACCGGGTTTTGGCAGATTTAAACCGCGGCTCAAATTCTTTAAATTCCATCTCTGGAGTCTTTCTCTCAAGAATCGTTTTTTTTTAAATTATATAATAACGACGACGAAGAACATAACAAAAGTTTTAGAATGTCTGGCACGTCGTCAAACCTTGGTTAAATTTCAAAATTTTCATTTTAAAATCCTACCCCTGCTTTCATCAAAATGATGCGGAAAATTATTTGAAAATATTGAAAATTGATTTTGAAGGAAAAATCATCTGACCTGAAATATGAAAAGTTTTAAACTTAGCTTTAGTTTTGTTTTACCAACCGTTAGATGAGGGCTGGAAGGCCAGCCACAACAATTTTTCATCCAAACCACATCCAAATGTGTATCCCTTAAAATTGTTCTTTAAAAATGCTGAAATCTTTAGTTTTCACAAATCAAAAATTCAATCCTGATGAAATACACAAAGTTTTCACGGAAATCTTTGCTAAACGTATCTAAACAAACCTTTAAAAAGAACAATTTCTAGGACAAAAACCTGGAAAATTTTAATTAAACCAAAATTGTTTTTAAGACTTACAAAAATTCAATACATTACAAATTCGAAAGTTAAAAAAGATGGTATTGCAAAGACGAGCTACCAAAGGTGACTCGGATGAGAATGTAGGGAGAATATGCGGGCTCAAACAAAGAATTAATGTAGCTGCCCTTCCACCCTATATTAGATGGTGTAAGCTTCCTCAGCTTCAGCAGACTATGAACTCCAAAAATAAAACAATTGATAAAATCTTAACACTAACATTCTACTATTGATTTTGTCTCTAACTTCCGTTTTTTCAAACTTCTCACAGCTTTAACCAATGAAAATAGGATTAATAAAAATGTTGAATAATGACAATATTAACAATTTGGATACCCCAAGCTAATGGGCCCACCCTAGAATATTAAATTATTCTTCTAAATATATTGTGAAGGAGCGAGGTTAAAATTTATATTCTGTTTGCATATTATTCTTATATAAAGAGACCACACATAATGAATACATAAATAATAATAAACTACAAACAAGTTATTTATTAAACTATATAGTAAAATGAACCGATTGATATCTTATATGTTTTTTATCATATAACTCTTATTGAAGAGCTATTGAGAAGAACAAAGATGTTTTGAATTTATAAAATGTAACCGAATTTATAAAATATAACCGAATTTATAAAATATAACCGAATTTATAAAATATAACCGAATTTATAAAATATAACCGAATTCATAAAATGTAACCGAATTTATAAAATATAACCGAGTTTATAAAATGTAACCGAATTTGCTTTTCTTACACTGCAGTTTCGTAAAATCAGAACTTAGATGAGCAACGGAGTCACAAAGTCACAACAGTAATGGCAATCGAATTTGACCTTTGCCTCCTGGTTAGTCTGAAGTGTGGTGGTGGAATAATTGAAGGCTTTGCTTTATAGTCGTCTGTTCTTTACCTTTTATTCAGAGTTAGTATTTATTGGGTTGATTAATATTTAGGATAGTGTCTGTAAGACCTCCATTTTTGTTTATTGATAAAGTTTGTTCTTAAAATAAAATAATTATCTAAATTATGAATATCTTTATTTAAACAAGGACTTGGAATTTCACTCTCTAGTCTTACACTCATACAGGAAATATTATTGAAAAACAGCTAAACAAAAAAGTATTTATCATCAATTATAACTTTAATATTTTAGTTTGTTATAAACTTGACCAAAACAACAAGAGTAAAACTAATATTAAACTTCATGAATTAAGGGGGAGAGGGAGGTGGGGGGGAGGTGTGGTGGTGGGGAGATGGAAATGGAAGTGGAAAAAAGAAAACAGAATAATAACAGTATTTGTGAGTTGAATTATACAAAAAAAAATTAATTCGCCTAAACATGGCCAGATATAAACTTTTGTTTGAAAGTTTTTCTGTCCACCTGGAGCTGCTTAAAATGGACCATCTAGGTTCAAGTCAAAAACAATTGAACTTTTTCATCAGAATTTATAAATATTCTTTCTTTTGAGTTAATGTCTTTAAGTCTTAAGCACAAACTCAAAATTTTCGAATCCTCATGTAAGCCATTGATTATTTCAATATTAGATTATTTTATCTAACTGGATGTATAGTTTGAAATTCATGGCAATGGGTTTCAAAGATTTAGGGATTTAAAAAATCAGAGTTTGAGACAAAGACTCAATTCCTTAAAGAAATGTGATCTTTTGAATTTGTAGAACAATTTTCGAAACAAATCCTATGAATCAAATGCTTTAAACAAAACTGAATTGGAATGGATTCAATATCACTGCTTGGATAATTTTAATTGTATTGATTGTGAGATCTTTGTATCTGTCAAAAATTCTAATATACGTAACCAAACTTTAAAATATTTAGACAAAATAATATTCTAGTCTGAGATTACCCTTAAGAACTTCAGAAGTGAAAAAAATTCTATTCAAAATAAAATTAACTAAATAAAACAGTCCATAAATAAGCATTGTATGTATAACACAGTTTACATGTACATTGTACAACATTGATAGAAGAATTTTAGAAAAGACTATTTTGGAAATAATAGTTTTCAACAATTCTTCAACTATTTTTAATAAAAATGCCTCAGCAATTCTGCTTAAATCCTTAAACTATCATTGACGTAACGATTGTTAAATATTGTCTTACAACCCTGTTTTCCAAAACCCTATAAAATCATATATAAATATCTAAATTCACAAAATCATTTTTAACCATTCCCAGATCCTTCATAATCTCTTCAAAAACTTTCACAATCTTTCATATAATATCACAAAACCCACTTTTCTAAACCTTCAAAAGTTTTTCATCCTTAGTCTCACAAAACCCCTTTCTCTTAAAACCTTCCAAAAGTAGTTTATCTTGAATATACCCATAATTTCTTTATATCGTTAACTTTAAATAATTTAAGTTCACTAAAATCACTAGATTTCTAATCAGTACAAGGTTACCCAGAAAGGATGAGACTAGGAAAAGAACCTAAAACTCTTTAATTATGACGATTACAATATTTAAATAAGTCTTTTGTCTGTGAAAAAAAATTTTGTGGAATTTTTTATGATTGGGTAAATAAAGAAACAAGTTTGCAGATGCAAGGAATCAAAAACATAGGAAAAAAGACAATGTAAATTCCGTACAGTCGTCTTTGCAGTCTCTGTTTTGTTGGTAACCCTGTATTTTTGAAAATTGAGAGAGATTTCCAAAACTAATTTGACGGTTTTTCTTAAAACCTGATAGTCCATTTTCAGCAGGTCCACTCAGAGATAGTTGTCTCTGAACATTGTCCGAAACAAAACAATTGTGACTCTGCATGCTGTTACGAGAAATGGGAAATCAATTGTGACTCTGCATGCTGTTACGAGAAATAGGAAAACAATTGTGACTCTGCATGCTGTTACGAGAAATAGGAAAACTATTGTGACTCTGCATGCTGTTACGAGAAATAGGAAAACAATTGTGACTCTGCATGCTGTTACGAGAAATAGGAAAATTCGCTAAGATGTTTGTTGGATAAATTGAATGAATTGGAAATAGAACTGACATTTCAGAAATGCATCAATGAGACAAGAATTTTAATACATTTTATGTTTAAGTTTAAAACATTGAGTTTACAGCTTGAAGCAAAGAAATTGAGTCTTAGCCGCTCACTTAAATTCTTTGATGTAAATATTTTTGCAACTTTTTTTATTTCAAACTTAAAATTTTTGATCTTATAAAATTCATGGTTAGAAATATTTAAGGACTTCTACCTAGTGTTGCAGATATTAAGGAATTAAAAAATCAGAGTTTAAAGACTCAATTCCTTTTTCCATTTTTTGTTACAGGTTGAATATTTGTTTCGGAATGTTTTTTAAATATAGTTTTTTTTCCATTTTTAGTGTGTGCTGAGTCTTAATTAACAGTCCCATCTTTTGTAACTTGTGTTCAATATCTGCTCTGTGTACTTAGGCAGAGTTTTTCTATATAAAAGAAAGATGCTCATTCTGCTTGTCTGTTTTTTGTGTTTGTGCCCAATAAACCCCAAAACGGCCTAGCATGCACCAAGAAAAAGCTAAGGGCAAGTAAAAATTTAAAAGCGCATTTGAATTTTTTTTAAAATAAAATTTTAAAAATTTAGAAAAGAATGTGTAAAATCAGTGAAATTGTCGTGAAATTTCCCTTGCCTCTTGCCTTCCCCCCTACTACCTTTACCAACTCCTCCCTTCTCTCCCCTTCTACAACCTTTACCAACTCCTCCCTTCTCTCCCCCTCTACTACCTTTACAAACTACTCCCTTCTCTCCCCTTCTACTACCTTTACCAATTACTCCCTTCTCTCCCCTTCTACTACCTATACCTGCACTGCTAGTGCCCCTCTCCTCTTCCCTTCTACTACTCATATATGCCCTTTGCTAATACCTCCCCCCCCCTCCTTCCCCCTGTAGGAAACCAAGAAGAATAATTAGTTTAAAAGCTCTGTACTGCTCAGATACAACTTTAAATATAAACAATAACAAAGTCGAGAGTAAAACATTTTCCTCCTTTAGATCTTATTTCCACTCGACAAATGGAAACAAGGAAAGACTAATTTTGTGATCCTACAATTAAAGGATTTCTAGGTCATCCTACAATTAAAGGAATTCTAGGGGATCCTACAATTAAAGGGATTCTAGGGGATCCTACAATTAAAGGGATTCTAAGTTACCCTAAAATTAAAGGGATTCTAGGTGACCCTACAATTAAAGGGATTCTAGGTGACCCTACAATTAAAGGGATTCTATGTGACCCTACAATTAAAGGGATTCTAGGGGATCCTACAATTAAAGGGATTCTAAGTGACCCTACAATTAATGGGATTCTAGGTGACCCAACAATTAAAGGGATTCTAAGTGGCCCTACAATTAAAGGGATTCTAGGTGACCCTACGATTAAAGGGATTCTAGGTGACCCTACAATTAAAGGGATTCTAGGGGATCCTACAAATAAAGGGACCCTAAAATACAAATATTACAAAAGGATTTGAAAATGAACAACAAAGCAGGTCAAATTTACGATGTCGTCACTAGATTTTCATGTTGGTTGAAACACCCCTGTACTTCTTGTGTGCACCTTGAATATTTAAAACATCGACTCATTGATTTCTCAGAATCATTGATTGATGTATTGAAGGTCTAGGGAGGGACATCAGGTTGCAAAAAAAGAGTTTTGGAAATTAGAGTTTGTGTCGAGTTATCAGTTTCTTTGAAAGCTAAATTTCCGATTGTCTGTTTAAATTGTTTACATTGTTTTCGATTCAACCATTTACAAAGTTTAACATTTTAAACTGAAACTTAAGATTGGATCAAATTAATTATTCACAGTTTTCTAAAAAGTTTAAACATTTCGGTAAAATTAAGGCGGTAAATTTCAAGAAATTTTAAACATTACTTTTTTCATTTGTCCTGGACGGACTTATGTAGAAATTTTAATAGTTTAGTCCGTTTTGTTCAAATCTCTTTTGTATTTCTGTATTAGATTATTTTTTTTATCTGTCTGAATTCTGCAAGTTGGTGAAGAAAGATTTGTTTGTTCAATTGGAACATAAACGTAAATATTGAAATGTTTAATCATTTAAAGAATCCCACTGATCCCACTTTCCCTTTTATTGAAAAGGTATGAGATTTTATTACTAATATTAAGTTAAAATTATGAAAATATATTGGCAATTGAAGAAATTATTGAAACTCTTAATGACTAATCAATAACATGATTTAGAACACTTTTCAATGCTTTTCTGGAGCCAAGCGACGAAGGTAATTTGTAATTGACTATTTTACATCCAGGGTTGTTAACAGAGGATGAAACTTCAAAGCTAGAAGACTTTACAAAAGGAATTGAGTCTTTGCCACAAATCCCAATTTTCTAATAACTATATCTCTACAACCAAATGATGTAAACCTTTGATATTTCAAACTTATATTGTTTCATATAACAGAAGTCATAGTTTGAAATATCTAAGGTCTACACCATTGGGTTGTTAATATATAGGGATTTAAAATTCAGAGTTCGTTGCAAAAACTCAATTCCTTTGCTGATTTGTTTTTAAACTTGCTTTTTTTCTTTGTCAAATACTTTATTTAAGACAATAGATAAAGTTCAACATACAATTTATTATATTTAAAGAGATTTTGGTCGTCATTGAAGTCTCATTCTTTGTGGGTAACCTTGCAGTTAAAAAGGTTAAACAAAAAAAAAACAAGGAGGACACACAATTGTCGGGTTGAGCTTTAATATTGTCGGGTTGAGCTTTAATATTGTCCGGTTGAGCTTTAATATTGTCGGGTTAGGCTTCAAAACTGCGGTTTGAGCTTATATAATTGTCCAAACAAACAAGACGTATTTGTCACAAGTTTCAACTAAGATGTCTTACAGAAGTCAAAACTTTAACTTTTAAACTAAGTTTCTTTAAGAAAGTCAAAGTTCCGAGCATAAAACTCTATTTAAACAACACTGCATACTCAGCTCAACTACCTTACATAGCCGGTCAACTACCTTACATAGCCGGTCACAATATAATCAAATAATAGGGAAACAGCACTATATAATAAAGAACTTAAAGGGACAGTTACTTTAAATGAAACAGTAAAGTTGATTAAACTCTACATAATTAAATTAACCATCGATCATCACCTCTAACTCATATCAGATTATCTTTCAGAGAATCTGATATAAACCGTTCTCCATAGACCCTAATATAGTTTCTAGTTGTTCACAGTTGACATAGTATTTTTATTTTGTGGTCTGTCGAGGATGCATTAATATTAAGTTCTCTTTACAATAATGACGAAAACATCGATTTAAATTCTAATATTGTTCATTCATTCTATATAGACAAACGAAAAAGATCTTTACTCAAAATCAATTTACTATTTATTTATTTTGTTTAAGTTTCGTTTTTAGCTAGTGCATGAACATGATAGATATGTACAGGTAAACATTACATAATACATATGTACTATGTTTAGCCCTGGTCCTGTACAGTCACTGCACAGATCTCTGTGTATAGCAGACACGTTGTACTGCATTTTTGTA
This sequence comes from Eurytemora carolleeae, assembly GCF_000591075.1. Taxonomy (NCBI): domain Eukaryota; kingdom Metazoa; phylum Arthropoda; class Copepoda; order Calanoida; family Temoridae; genus Eurytemora; species Eurytemora carolleeae. Next base: position 339,157 of record NW_019396066.1, on the reverse strand, counting down.
CCCGTTGTAATCGGAGTTCTTCTTCTTACAAATACAAGGAAAATATAGAGTTAGAACAAACCTCACTGAGGATTGTTTATCTGTTTTTTTGTTGAATAATAAATTGAGTAGAGTTATCATTCATTTTTCTATTTATGCTGTATTCTTGTTGAACTTCGGGAAGGCCCAAAAAAAACTAGTCAAATAAAAAAGATAATTTGATCCTCATCCCACACTTTCAACTCAAATATTCAAACAGTTTGTTTTGAATTTCTATGACAAAAAACAAAACTCAAGGAATTTTAATTGTTTTTGAACGTTCTTTTAAACATGAACATTTGAAAATTATCTTTTTATTTCTCATGATTTGAGTTCGATTCCTCAATTTTCCTTTAACAACATTTTCTATAGAAGAGTTTTGTTTATTTTCTGGGCATGACTCATAATCAACTTTTTTATTTTTCATTCATTGATTTTGATGGTAGAATATTATCGTTAAAATTGAAAAGAGTCAATTCGGACTAAAATAAAGGAATTAAGACTTTGCCACAAACTAAAATTTTCCTATCGTTATAACTTTGCAAGCCAATGTCGTAGACCTTAATTATTTCAAACTATGAATTCTGGTAGATCAAATAATTTGAGTTTGAAATATCAAAGTTTTACACTATCCAGTTACAGAGATATTGGGTTTAACAAATCTGAGTTTGTGACAAAAACTCATTTCCTTTTTTCACAAATGAAACTTAAACTTAGTTTCTTTAATCTTTAAGGTTTGGATCATCATTAATTCCAGAGTTTGAATATAATGAGTTTGTGTGCAATGTAAACTGCACATTGCACAATTTCTGTGTTTCATGATGATTGCACTAATTAAAATCATAATTCAATTCAGACAGTCGTCTTTACAATCCACAGTTTTATAGAATAATGGAAAAATTTGCTCCGGGGATGTGGGCCTTGGGCGTCCAGGGGGGCATTTGGAGCAAAATACAAAGTTGAAGAAAGAGTTAGTTTTCTTTTTACTTTTCAACTTTGAGATTTCCATTTATATACCTGATACCAAGATTAAGCTTATGAAAGGCAAACAAAAAAATAAAAGAAAAAAGAAAAAAGAACAAGATATTTAGTAATTCAGAATTCGAAATAAATTCAACTAAAGCAAGAATAGTTCTGGCTCAGGATTGAGGCTTTTAAAAAAAATCGTAAGAATTTATGATTTTTATGGACATTCTTTAACCCGTATTGGTTTCTTCTAGCTTGAATAGATAAGAAAATGTTTATGATTAACCCTATATACCCCGGGCAGGTCTGTTATTGTTCCACTGATGATCAGCTGTTTAACCTGTAGTCTGACCAGTCTGTTCTGTTCGGCTTTCCTCGCAACAGATAAAACCATTTCCTTGGCCTGGCCTTTCATCTACTCTTCAATAGTCACAGGAACATACAGCAACATAATATTAAGATTACAAATAATTCATTTTTTAACTTAATTATCAAGGGAATTGAGTTTTTGCCACAAACTTTGATTTTCTAATACCTAGATCTTTGCTACCCAATGTTGTATACGTTAGATATTTTAAACCTTGAATTATGTTAGCTCAAATAATAAAAGTTTGAAACATCAAAGGTTTTCACTAAAGGTTTAGAAAAAAGTATTAGAAAATTTGAGTTTGTGACAATGACTCAATTACTTAAGCTTGTAATTAAAAGGGACTGTTAATAGAATTTAAGGGACTCTCCGTTTTTATTTTTAGGAGTAACAACAAGCACGATTCTTAAAGATATCGTCGTTTTTTAATCTAAAAAAAATAATAAATCTGACAATTTTCTTCCTTGGCCCCAATTAAAAAAACGCAGGATGAACCATTATTGAATATTTCCACTTGAAAAAACAAGGATATCTCAATCATTTGCTTGGAATAAGATTTTCGGAAAAAAATGAAATCTAGAAAATAGAATAAAAACATTTTGCAAGCAATTTCAAATTTTTTACATTTTTTGTCCTTTGATAATATTTAAAAAATAGTTTATTGAAAATTTAATGTGAAAATGATAAGTCTAAGTAAAAAATTCCGAAAAGTTTTATTGGATCCAATTTTTAAAAGCATCCTAATAAAGTGAACTATAAGTACAACTGCTCTCTTTTATGCCTAAACATTTCAAATGAATGATGATTTTATATGGCTTAACAAGTTTTATAATAGGATTATTTACATGGAAACAAGGATGGAGAAAAAAGGGGGGAGGAAGAGAGAAAGAAGGGAAGGGGGTTGCTGATGAGGGGATGTTGGGTTTTAGCCACATTTTATCGATCTTTCTGAAGCATATCAAGTCATGGCTCCCGAAAGGAAATGCCTCAAACGCTATTTATTGAAACTAAATTTCTTTAATTTAAGTTTGAAATATCAAAGGTTTTCACCATCACGTGGTAAACATTGGAGTTTGTGGCAAAGACTCAATTCTTGTCCGTTTTCTTTGAAAAGCGAAGAAATATTTCTTAAATAATTTAAGACTTCTTACATATCCTGCACTGCAAGTCACATTGTACATCATAAAGAAATTTGAGGTTTTTGCCACAAGCTCAAATTCTCTAATCCTATCTTTGAAACCTGATGGTGTAAACCTGATATATTTCAAAGTTAGACAATTTTTTAAACATAATTTTAAGTTTTAAATGTCAAAGGTGTACGACATCGGGATTCAAAGATATAGAGATTTTTAAATCCCAGTTTGTGGCAAAAATTCCTTTTGGTTAAAATTACGGTTACACACTTAAGTTTTATCTTTGATTAACAGGACGAAAGTTGAAAGTAGCTCAGACGCAAGATTGAGGAAAATGAGGCTCGAACAAAGGCTTGCCATTCCTTCCTCTCAGATCAAGCTTTTACCTTGAAAATACGAGGATTTCAGAGAAAAGAGATAAACAAGTTTTATTGAACCCAGATGTATAAAAATAATGATAATTAGGAACATTAACCAGTCATAAAACCTATTTTATTTCTTGGCAGAGACCATATTTGGCTCCTTATGGAGACTTAAACTCCTTTAACAAGATTAGAAATTAGATTTGGAATTTATTAGTTTTAAGAAATATTCAGAAACACGTACAGAGAACTCTTTTTTATTGGGAAAAGCTTTAATGAAAATTGTTCACCATACAATTAGACCAGGCTGATTTTGAAGTGTTGTCTGTCCAGAGTCCAGACCATTGATTTTATACATCCCTTGATGGCAAAATTGCATGAAGCTTCTGCTTTCTTGTTCCCGCTTTTTTTCTTATTTCATATCTAAATTTGAATTAACTTCTTAGTCAGATTGTAAATATAAAATATTTTACTTTGTAGTGAGGTATTTACATTTCAAACTAATTAATTGTGTCAGCTGTATGTATGTACTATGTATACTAGAATCTAACTCCTTGAAAGCCAGTATCCTTATCTGGATTATTTCCTTCTTTACCTCCTGCCTAACCCTACTCAGCTCCTATCCCTGCTCTAGAAATTCCTTTAACTCCTTAAACCTGACCAAGCTGGTAGATTCACCCGGAGCTCCTGAATACAACCCTAACTCCCCTAACCTTACTCAACCAGTGTATTTACCCGTCAGTCTGGGGCATGCTGCTTACATGTCCCAGAGCAGCAGTCACCTTCAAGTCCGAGGGAACAACTCATCGGGTCCGGAGCTTTATTTTTCTCCTGATACCCGTCTAGACTGGATGCTTGATCCTGTTCCCGTCTCTCCTGTTCTAACTACAGTACAGAGTACACTTCTAGTTCTAACATTTGTGTTTCATCTCTACGTTTACGTTATAGCACATCGTCATGTTAGGTAACATTCATTTCATTCATTTATATTTTATTGATCATTTTACAGTCCAGATAAATCTTTAATCTGGTAAAAAAAAATAGGTTAGCTTCACATCAATGTACTGATGAATAAAATAACTAAGCAATCTATTCAATATTGGAACTGAGCCAACCGATCAACGAACTTTGGCGCATTTGCTTGGAAATTACCTAAGTCTTTCTCACAAACTCACAAGGTGTAGACCATTAGGTTGCAAAGATTTAGGGATTAGAAAACTTGAGTTTAAGACAAAGACTCAATTCATTAACAAGCAAATAAGGTATAGACATGACAATTTTGGGATTTGTTATGGCATTTATGGATAATTATGTCTTGGGATATTATATCTCCCTTTCATGGTTGAATTGACAAATTCAATATAATTGTATTGCAATAATGTTTTCAGGCGTAAATGCGAAAACATCCGTCAAAAATCAATCATGACACCATTACTCAACTATTTTCATTTGGATCTCAATATTCAATATTTTGTTAAAACTGTTTCATAATATTTAATATTTTGCTAAAACTGTTTCACAATATTCAATATTTTGCTAAAACTGTTTCACAATATTCAATATTTTGCTAAAACTTTTTCACAATATTCAATATCTTGCTAAAACTGTTGCGTAATATTCAATATTTTGCGAAATCTTTTTCACAATATTCAATATTTTGCTAGAACTGTTTCACAATATTTAATATTTTGCCAAATCTTTTCACAATATTCAATATTTTGTTAAAACTGTTGCACAATATTCAATATTTTGCTAAATCTTTTTCACAATATTGAATATTTTGCTTCAACCATTTCACAATATATAAATTTGGCTTGTCTGTCTGTCTGGGTGTCTGTCTGTTTGTATCCAATAAACGTCAAAACGGCTGAACCGATCGGGCCCAAATTTTTTGAGGGACATCTAGGGACCCCAGGGAAGGTTTATGAATGATTGAAATGTTAAATATTTGTCTCCATCAAAATTCGATCGTCATTAAATTTTTGAAAATTTTGAAAATCCGCGAAATTTTTTGTGAAAATCCGTTAATTATTTTTGTTTTGTTTTGCGATGTACACAAAGAGAACATGTTCACAATTAATTTAGGAGATGGGCGCGAAGCGCCCTCTAAGGCTAGAAAGAAGGGCACGAAGCGCCTTGAATTTCTAGTATTCAATATTTTGCTAAAACTGTTTCGCAATATTGAATATTTTACTGAAACCGTTTCACAATATTTAATATTTTGCTAAATCTTTTTCACAATACTCAATATTTTGCTTAAACTTTTTCACAATATTCAATATTTTGCTAAAACTGTTTCACAATATTTAATATTTTGCTGAAACCGTTTCACAATATTCAATATTTTGCTAAATCTTTTTCACAATACTCAATATTTTGCTTAAACTTTTTCACAATATTCAATATTTTGCTAAATCTTTTTTACCATATTCAATATTTTGCTAAAACTGTTTCACAATATTCAATAATGAAAAGAACAAAATGAAGACAGTTAAAATCAAATCGGAAAATTTAAATACCTTGAGTTGCATTTCTAGTAATTAAATGGGTTATGTTGCATTTAAAAAAAAATGTTAAGAAAAAATATGATAAATATTACACGTCTAAATACTGAATCTGAGATGTCTAAACTTCAAACTTTCAAAGAGATTATTCTTATTCGTTTTAAACAAATAGGTGTTGTTTTAAAATTAACTCAATTAAAATATCTATTTTTCTTCTAAAGCTTCGAAGCTTCTTTTTAAAAACTTAAAATTTCGGCTCAAACTTAATTTTTCTAATTCTGTGTAAACCTTGATATTTGTACGTTAACTGTTTGATTAAGCAGTATTTATAGTTTGACATATATCAAAGGTCTACAACATCTAGATTCTGGATTTATAAATATGCAGTAATCAGTTCCGTTGAACATTTTTATCTGTTTACTTGTGCAACAAAAAGCCTTTAATAAACGAAAATATTTATCGAGAAGTTTTATAAATATTGTAAAGAAAGTTTCACAAAAGCTGAATAAAATTTGGCTCTTTCCTTTCCCCCCAGTTTTCCCAGATTTAATGTAGTTTAAACTTTTTGTGTTGTTAGGAGATAATATATTCAATATTTTAGAAATATACAACTAACTATACAACTATACAACTATACAACTATACAACTATACAACTATACAACTATACAACTATACAACTATACAACAAATCAAAAGTTCTCTACTTTGACCTGTTTAATCCAGGCATATATTGACTCCAGTTAAGAAATTGTCAATGTCAGATTTCCAAATTATTTAATTCCTATATCTTTTGAACCTTATGGTGTTGACCTTAGATATTTTAAACTTTATATCTAGCTAAATTAATATAATATTTATATATTGATAAAGGTCTACAACATCTGAATGCTAAGGTATAGAGAAAATAAAATTTTGAGTTTGATGCAAGTGTTCAATTACTTTATACAATGGCAAAATGGGTTTGAGGGTTCAGAATTACAGATGAAGAAACTGCAGAAAATAATGCTGTTTATATTCAGAATTAGTTAATTAAATAAAAAGAATATTTTCCACAAACTATAATTTGTTTATTCCATACCTTTGTAACCTGATTGTGTAACCTTACATATTTTAGACTTAGACTTTTATCTATACCTATCAAAATTCATCGTTTGACATTTCTAAGGTCAATACGACTTTTTATTATCAAAATGTAAGGGATTAGAAATTTATCTATTTTTGTTTATCTACTTTTTACTTTGGATCAAACTGGGGTTTGAAACTTAATTAATTTTGAAAATAACATTTGCTTTCATATTTTAGAACCATACAGTTAACACACAGATCAAATCATGCCTCTATACAGCGACTGAATTCAGTCATGGCCAGGAAATTAAAAATACTATTTAAGAGACAAAAGCTAATTAAAATGTTTAATATTCGAAATGTTGATTATAAGTAGTCATTTTCTAGATTTTAAAAAGAAAAATATACTAAACAGTTTTAATTATGAAATTTTCTGTAATTTATATTAATTTTTGGAAATTTTTGAAAACATGGAGCAAATTAAAATCGGTTAAAAAGAGTTAAACTTAAAGTATTTGAATTAATGAGAATAGAAGAGAATCCTGTCCCTTCCCTGCCGAGTATTCGAATTCACAATACCAAAGGAAAACCACAAACAAGAACTTTTAAAGACTAATTTATTGAATTGCATTCAAAGGGACTGTAAAGGAAAAATAAATGGGGGTATAGGATTAAACCTTATAATCTCAGGCGTAGGCGTTGAACGATACCTAAAGACATTTGATGTTTATGTCTCGATAAATTGATATAAACTGTGTCAAATTTATACGAAAATTCATATATATGTAATTTTGTACGAAAGTTGAAGTACAAAACCGATCATATTCCGCATTACGTCACCAGAACTTCATCCAATGGCAGTGCAGTATACTGGTCACGTGATTTCCTTCTTTTTTACATAACCAGTATACTGCACTCTCATTGAGGGGAGTTCTTGTAACGTAGTACGAACTTAAAAATAATATTATCAATTATATCTTTTCAATTTGGTGTCATATTTTGCATTTAATTCTGGTTATCACTGTATCTATATATATAAATCTATATATATATATATATATATATTTTATATATTATGGAAGGGTTTAAATATATATATATAATATTAAATATCCAGTTTATCTCTCTAGTGGCTTATATCATGACTATAAAACCATACCTTTAATACAGTATATATACTCGATACACATTACACATTCCTATAGGGATGGAAACTATTTGTTGATTTTAAGATTTTTCATCCAAATCATTTTAGACCGTTAAGTGTTCTGAGGCTGAATTTAAAGAAGTTGAGTAGCGTCTCAAATTTGAGACGCGGCTCAAACATGGTTGGTTCCACTTAAAATGGTATTCAGTGTTTCCAGATTTAAGCCGGCGCTCAATTGAAACCGGTTTCTGGCGGTTCAACGACGCGATTTGAATTTTTAAAATTCGGTTTCTGTATAGTTTAAAATTTCGTCACTTATTGACGATCTAGACGATCTAATTTTTTTTTCTTTTGAAAATACTAGCACACGTTCTTTTCATGTAGAAACCTTCCCTTGGAGTTAATATTCAGGTAGAGGAGTGCAATCTGTGTAATAAAGCTAAAATATATATATATATATATATATATAGAGAGAGATTTTCGTATAATTTTACAGTTTTATATATCAATTTCACGAGACAGAACATCAGATAGAAGTCTTATATGTAAAATCTTTCAACGCCTGAGATTCTCAGATTTAACCTATATACCCCCCTTTTTTTCCTTTGCAGTCCCTTTAACGAACCTAGGGCAAGTAATTTTTGGTTAGTGTGTAGGACATGTGAGCCAATACGTAAATACAATATACTATAGATTAAATCGTTTAACAATTTTGTATCTGTATTTTCTGGGAGAAAGATTTCAATTAAAGAAATTGAGTCTTTGCTACGAACTGAAATCTTTGCAATCTTTATGATTTAAACATTTGACATTTAAATTAAAATATATAAGATCTACAACATTTGGTGCAAAGCGATTTGAAAATTCATGTTTGTAACAAAGACTCAATTTTAAGAAAAGCCAGCTCATTTTTAGTTCCATTTTTTTACTTTTTATAGTTTTCAGTGAGTGGTCTGCCAGCAATAGTTAAAAGCAAGAAAGAAAATTTATTTTTTTACATTGAACTTTTTGTGCTTAAATTATTCGATGCTCGTGTTTGAGTTGGATTGTTTATTAGGAGGGAGTATACCTACCATGCACCTTCTTCACCTTCCCCTTCCCCCTTCCAGTCCCCCCTTCATATCCCCCCTCCTTCACCTTCTCCTTCACAACACAACAACAATTCAGAGTTCAACTACAACAACACAGTGTCCCCATACCAAAACTTTAAAGAGTTGCAGGTAGCATGGGCAGTCAACACTCAACCATTTTTAAAAAGTTACTTTTTTATATAGCTATTACGTTTAATTTTATATTGTTTAAAAAACAAAACAAAAATTCTTTAAATGCATATGTGTCAGTTTTCTGTTTTATAAGTTTTATATGTTTTATACATATAGTTTCATTGCACGCCCCTAGCTTTCAGAAATCAAAAGTAATAAAATTTTATTTTATAACTTTCTTTAGATTTCATCAATCCTCCTTTTACCATACAAATTCTGTAAAAAATATATCNGGGGGGGCTTGGCACAGTGGGGTATTTTAGAGTTTTAGAGAAGGTTTTTGTCAAAATCTTCTTCTTAAAATGAATATGCCTTGTGTTTCATGATGAGAAAAAAAAATAGATTTGTCATTATTTAATTTACAAACATTGAATTATGTGAATTAAGTAGCTAGCGTTGATTTAAACTATAATTAATTTTCCTATTTTAATCAGTTTAAAAATAATTTTCCTAATGGGCAAGGCATTTTACTGTTTTTCCGCCAATTTAAGCTTTTTTCAACCATTCTCGGAGTACGTTTTATTATTTAAAAAGATTGTTGAAACCAGAGAATTCCTTCAATATTTTCTAAGGGTTGAGAGGGCATCTTATATTTCATGAAGAAATCTGATATATTCACAAATTGGTATTTTATCCACCATAAGTACTAGATGTATATCTAGATTTTTGATAGATTAACAAGTTTTTGAAATTTAGATGTAGCTGCAATATTTCTTTCAAAAAAGTTACATTTAATAATTCAACTCGCTTACCACGAAAAAAAATTTCTATTTTGGCTCCAGCCTCACATTTAATATTTTATATTTTGTAAATGTTTGATGTCAAGGAAAAGAGCCAAATTTTCAGATTAACTCTTAAACTATTAAAACAAATTTATTTAAAGAATCTGACTTATCTTATTATTTAGTTTGTTAATCTACAATCTTTTCAATTTTGTATTATACAGTGATAACCAGAAAGCTCTGGAATAGAAAGTCGACTTTAAATAGTCCAATGAACACCAACCAAATCAATTGTGAAGTGTTAACAGACTCAGAAGTGATTTAGTAACTTTAAGCAAGGCTTTGTAAAAACATAAAATACACTTTAATGCTTTAATGTATTACTTTAATGTCGTCTTCTTATTCTGATTATCACTGTATAAAAGAGACAGTAGCGTAATATCTGCATTTGCATGGAAAAGTGTTGAATTCTCAAAATTCCTTCTTTCTCTTATATTGCATAAATGCACGGGACCCTGTAGTAAACAACCGAAATAAAAAAGAGACAACTTCAACGTTTTAGATAAAAAGCTTTAAAGGGTATTTTTTGGAATCAAGTACGTCTACGTCCCTTTAGGAGAGAAAATTACATGGGAAATTGATTGATAATTCTGCTGAATATTTGAATTTTTTTTTAATTAAAATTAATTTTGATATATGGGACCATTTTGGTCAACGATTTTGACTTTTTGAAGGTTCCTGGTTGTTCCCTAGCACCCCCTGGTTCCCCTGCCCACTCCTCTAGGTGCGGGAGTAGCTGACCCTCTGCCCCTAACTCCCCTGGGAGTATCCCTAGCCCCCCTTCACATAGGGACTATCTACTTCTCATCTACCCCCTTCTTCTCTCAGCAGCCTGGATACCTTTTATAGCTTTCTCTATATATATACAGGTTACTTATAATATATATATATATACTGGTTAACTATATATATGTAAAGGGTTACTCACAAAGGATGAGACTGTAAAGACGACATTAAACTCTTTAAATCTGACGAGGCCAAGGTTATATTAAGTCTTTTACCTTGAATACACTCTTTTAACAGAAGAGCTTATATATTGATCGGGCAAAAAAAAAATTTTATGAAGGCAGAGAATAATAAGTATAAGGAAACAGACAGTATAGTTTCTGTACAGTCGTCTCGTCGTCCTTTGTGGGTAACCCTCTATATACAGGTTAACAATATTATCATAGCATTCCCTATATATACACACACTACAGGTTAACAAGACTTACATATAAGATACAAGATGAGGTGAATCTGTAAATTTGTCCTGCTAACTTAAATGACTCTAGAGAAGAGGATTCCGGTCAGAAAAAAATTTACAAAAATCTTGAAATTCTGCCATTAATTCTTAAACAGTAAAATCTGCATAAGTAGCTGTTATTTTGGCTCAAACTGTTGTTATTGCGCGCCTTCATTTCCGGTAACGATTTTAGCTTATAATTGTTGCTTTTGAAGTAGCCATCGTTCATCGTTATTTATGAAACACAATTTTTCGCAGATTTTTCTGTTTAAATAGATGAAGTGTTTGTTACATTTTCCAGATGAAACCCTGTAATATATCTGAAAGAACAATCTGTTATATTTTCCAGATGAAACCCTGTAATATATCTGAACGAACAATCTGTATATTTTCCAGATGAAACCCTGTAATATATCTGAACGAACAATCTGTATATTTTCCAGATGAAACCCTGTAATATATCTGGGCGAACAATCTGTTATATTTTCCTCCCTTTGCTCATCCTTTCCTCAATCAATCCATGGTTTTATTCAAGGTAAAGTATAAATCAAAAGTTAGGATTTTTTATCCGTTTTGTATTACACTAAAGAGACACCACATCCGCTTCTAGTTGTTTTGCCCTAGCAAACTCATTTTTGTCACTATCACCTAGAAATTTTTTACAAAAATCTTTTTTTGCGTTTTTCCAAACCTGCCTAGCAAACAAACTATTAAAATAAGTTGGCCTTGAAAAATTGGGCTATTGACATACATTGCAACCCATACTTTCACTCTAAGACTTTTTTCTATAAGGGACGCCCCCACCTTCAGGCTGTGCATAGATTCAGAAGCCCCAACCTTTAAAGGGTTAATATTAAAGGATGTTTTGGTTTAAAGAAGCTTTACAAATATCTGTGTAAAGCACTGCAAAATGATTTGCTCTGAAAGTATTTGTAAACAGTTTTTTCTAAGAAAAGAAATAATGACGATTTTTCAAACCTTCCTATAATGAAAGATTGATACTGATTAATGCGGTCTTATATTTACTGTCAGAGACAAAATTTTGCAGTATGTGATAAAAGTAAACTTGTAAGAATAAATCTTTAAATGGTTTAGACTTCTTTGATGCTTGGAGAGCTCTTAAAATTACCAAAAAACATTTAAATGCTTGACCCGCTTGACCCTATTCAGGGTGCCGTCTGGTTTACCCAAAATAGTCTTGGGAGGGGTCCCAGGGACCTCCCCCCCCCACCTCTTTTTCCTTATTGTGATTTGTGACACAAATTTATAATATTTGATACAGTTTTGGAAAGCCCTTGGGCTATACTTTAATAATCTGTAAAAAAATTGGCAAATTTGCTACATTTCAAATATGTATTGTATCAAGTTATTATGCAAAAAATGTGTAAAAACAAAAAGTGTGCGAAATATGATAAATTATACATTTTTTAAAAGCCATTTAAATATGCAAAAATTTTTGCAAAATTTTCAAAAAGTAAATTTGTATTTCACAGAGCTATAAAAGTCGAAATCCGAAGACCGGAAGTAGGTCTGAATATAGATTTGTTGTATCTTTTTTATCTGATCTTACATCTGCTTTGTGTTCTTCTCTTTTAGATCTATACGCATTCTAATCTCTGGTAGACAAGGGGAAATGCATTTTGACATATATTTCTGATTCATACTATTATTTAATTTGATATCTTGACGCCAGAAATATCAAATTAAGTAAAATAGAAAACTACTGTTTGTGAGGAGTAGATATCAGATGAATTTACAGTTTTCAATATTGTTTTCTGATCAGGAATGTTTGACTCAGCAACTGTTGAAGGTTAGCTTCAAACTCAAATTCCTCAATATTCTTGCAGGTTGAAAAACAGTCACTGCTCCAAGCAGGGTTTGAAAGTTCTAAGAATATTCATTGAGTCAGAATTCCGCCTTAATAATGGCAAATGGAATAAGAAAGGTTAGAAAAGGAGTAGATATTTTCGACAAAAAAATGTTGATTCTTGTAAGTTCATCTCGGACACAGTGCTTCATAATACGGCCTCGTCTACAGCAATCTTTTCCTTGCAGTCAGCAGAGTATAAACCGGTATCATAGTGCATGGTGCACAACCTATCAGGATTCTACTTTCTATGCATCCATCTTCCTTGTTTTGGCAAGAGGGAGGGGGAAGAGGAGGAGAGAAACCTCTGCACTTTTATTTTCTTTTTTTCCAAATAGGGTGTACTTCAATGTTATTCCACACAGGGTTCTGTTCAAACACAAGAAACTGGAGAGAGTTGTAAAAGAACCTGACAGTTCTCAGCTCCCTTGATGCCTACACATAGAATCAGATTCAATCGAAAGAATTTAAGTCTTTCCGACGAGTTAGGATACATAATAACAGCAAACCAGGCTTGTTATTAAAGAGTATATTTAAAACTGCCAGAAGCAAAATCTGGATCCAGTTAGGTAAAAAACCTCCATTCTCCAGGTTAATACAGCGTTGAAAGATGAATGCAGACCTTCAATGTTTTTTGTTGTTCCGCTTATTTGTTTTACATTTGTGTGCAGGGGTGTATACCCCCGGCCCTATACACCCCTGGCTAACGTTTTTATAGTTTGCCATTTTCTCTCTCTCACACCCACCTCAGATCTTAAATAATTCAATCAAATTCAAAATTAATCATTTATATATTAGAACCTATTAATGTCGATTTCAATTCAATGCCCCCTTTCATTTTTGGCGACCACTCCCTTTGAAATCGAATTCCGTGAAAAATTTCTTAAATTGTCAAATCCCATTGGAAGAATATTTTAGTTCCGAAATAAATTAGTCGCGAATATTGTTTTCAAAGTTATATTTTAAAAAAAACCTGCTATATTAAAATATTTACAAAATTTATTCACTCTTCTTTAGCCAACTTTTATACTTTCTAAACGGTAAAAAAGCTTCAGTTTTAATATTGACAAAGGTTAGGTAAAAAGAAAAACGTAGATTAAACTCATCTATCAAAGTTATCAAAAATGTTCTCGTAATATGTTCAAATCCATGAAAAGTTTGGCCTAGTATTGGTCTGAGGCTGTTGAAATTTTCTGACTTTTCTTACATACCCAAAGCCCTCCCTTTAGGCCTAAAACCGGGCTTTAATACTAACTGCCTGAGTCCTCAGGCACACTGCCTGAATGACTGCTTTTGCCTGTAAAAAACTAAATCTTTGTTTTGACCCACTTTCACTTGTCAGATTTTGATAAAATTTAGCTTTTTGGAAAGCCTATGACATTGGACAAGTTTTGCGAAAAAAAAATTGAAAATTTTTTGCAAACAACCTGTCAAAGGAGATTTGCACATTTTTAGTTTTTCTTGATTAAAAATCAGGTTATTTAAAATTTTGCAAAAATTTTTGCATATTTGAAATGGCATGGTCAAGGGCTTTTCAAAAATGTATAATTTTTTTTTGCAAACATTTTTACTATAAAACTGGATTTTGCGATAAAAAATTCAATTTTCGCAAATTTGCAATTTTTTTTGCAGATTTTAAAAGTAGAGCACAAGAGCTTTCTAATGATGTATCATTTGTCATATTTGGACATAAAACATGGGATTTAGAGGGGGGGGGTCAAATTGACACCCCCCCAGCGTATCCTGGTTTTCAAGTACCCCAGCAGGGATAGGGTTAAAGTAACTGGAGAATGTTTGTATTCATAAAATCAATGTATTGTTTGTGTGTTTGAATTTTTGAAAATAAAATAATTATTTTGTTGAGAATATTGATGAAGTGTAAACCATCTTTCTCTAGCTTCTCCATTCAGTTCTTCAATTCAATCCAATATATATATATATATATATATTGATATATTGTAGATAAATAATTATATATATGGATATATTATAGATTTATAGATATATAGATATTCACTTGCCAACTCAATAATACTTGTGGCATATGTTCTATTCTTTTCTAACAGGTTACACATCTATACTGTTTTAAGGGGAAACTTCAGTTCGCAAAGATAATAAGTGTTCATACAAACATTGTATTGGTCCTTAAAGGCTTCGGGGGCTGAATCTTTGTACAGATTGGCCTTAGAGTAAAATATGCAATTAAAACACATTGATATTGTTTATAGCCCAATTTTTCAAGGCCGGTTCATTAAAAAAGATTCCAACATTTTGTTAGAAAAAATCGTTCGTTCAGTAAAAAAACAATTGTTTTTAAAGTTAGTTTAAAAAGATCGTTCGTTCACTAATAAAATGATCATGTGTTCAATAAAAAAAGTGAAGTTTATAAAAGTTCGTTCGTATGAACGATCTAAAAAATTGAATAAAACGATAGTTTTTTAATTTCTCTGAACAATCCAATTTGTTCGTTCATCAATTGTTAACACCAGTTTACAAAAAAAATTCGTTTTACAAAATGTCGTTCATTTACAAGAACGATGCCCACCTCTTTAATAAACATGAAAGCAAAAGTAGCTCCAATGATTAAAGCAATTGAGTTTTTGCCACAAATATCCAATATCTTTGCAATCTTAGGGTGCAAACCTTTGATATTTCAAACTTAGATTATTTTATCTATAAGTATTATTAGTCTACGACATTGGGTTACAAAGATATAGAGATTAGAAAATCAGAGTTTGTGGCAAAAACTCAACTCATTTGAAACAAATCAAGGGGAAAATGGATTACATTGTTTGTCTTCCTTTAAAACGTGTTGCTGGCGTTTTCATTTTTTAGAAATTCTCACTGAAAATGTTTTCCTTGTAGTAATGTTAAAAAGGTACGAAATTGAATACTAAATGACAATCGGTCAAATATAGTTTAGCGCAGAGAACAGGGGTGTATACACATGGGATTTTTGGGGCTAAACCCTTGATATAATATATTTGAGGGATCCCACAGGTATCCCAGGGGTAACATAGGCCAAAATATTGAGGGATCCCACAGGTATCCCAGGGGTAACATAGGCCAAAATTTTCAAGATGGAAATTTTAATTTTTTTAATTCCACTGGAAACGCCGGGCACTTCAGCTAGTGTTTAATAAAAGCAAATATGTTTCTGTATATAATTTGTTTGTCTTTTAAGACTGAGCTGGCAAATCATCAGAAAGAAACATGCGAAGAAGAGACAGCAAAACTTCAAGGACGATTTTTCAAGGTATTTTGTAAACATATGTTTAGGTCTATATTTTAGAGACTCTACGTGGCACGTGCAACTTTTATTTGTTAGCAATAGCATACCTAGTTTATCATGTTCGGCAGTAAAACAATGTTTCCAGAAACCCTTAGTTAAATCGCTCAATCCCCTGTTCGGATCAAGATCATTAACGATTTTGATCGTTCCATGTTCTATAAAATATGGGCTTTGAAAAACATCTTGAATTTGATGTGTAATATATTAATATTTGTCAAAAATTTAACTAAATACTTTTGTAACATTTTCCGATGTTTTTACTTTCCTTGCACCCTTAACATTTAAGGTTCAGGTTTTATTTAATGAGCTGACCTTGAAAAGTTGGATTAAGAACAAATCTATATTAGACCCCTCAATCTATATTAGACCAAAACTTAGATTTAGAATAAGTTTCAAATTTTGAACGTGCTCCTGACAGAACAATTCCACATCGTTCTTTTCAACCAATTACAGTTCGTTCCACATTTGTTATTTCATAGATCCTTCCAATATTTTTATATGCACATTCTATGTGTTCGTTCTTTTTTCAGAATCTTGGAACATATTCTAAATAGATATTTCTTGGTGGAAGTTATTAACGCTGACTTGAAAATTTCCCATAAATAATCTCAAGAATTTATAAGATAATAATTCAATGTATTTTAAGTTAAAAAATAATTTTCTTCGTTAACTGATAAAGCATCTGAGCAGAATTCTAACTTAACAAATTTTAAACAATCGTATTCAGAGAGGATGGTTTTATAAGACCTTCTTCACACAATCGTATTCAGGGAGGATGGTTTTATAAGACCTTCTCCGCACAATCGTATTCAGAGAAGATGGTTTTATAAGACCTTCTTCACACAATTGTATTCAGGGAGGATGGTTTTATAAGACCTTCTTCACACAATCGTATTCAGGGAGGATGGTTTTATAAGACCTTCTTCACACAATCGTATTCAGGGAGGATGGTTTTATAAGACCTATCTGCTAAGTGCGAAGATTTTTGATATGAATATTATAAGAATTATTTGGAAAATAATGAATTAACAACAAACAAAGTTGATTAAATGATCATTAGAAAGAGACAAGACTAGACCCATTGCACTGAATTTCGATTAAAGTTGAACCACTGATTCAAAGTTAAATATTAAAAAAGGATTTGTATCGGAAATTCAAATTGGCAGTTCAAAATCATTAAAAAAGGTCCTAGAAATATCAAATTCCACGTAAAACATAATTTCATAAGCAAGATTTTGTTTTGTGGACTTGTATAAATGTATCACATATTCATTTAGAAAAACTGCTGTAAATGATTTTTATCACTTTTTAAATTAATTATATTGATTGCATTATTTAAAAGTTATCGGGGTTGAGAAATTTGCATGACGTTTTTTTTAAAGATTTATTTTCCTTGCCATCATATTTAATTAAAAAATATTTAGATAATTTGAGTTTTAAAGGTGAATAATTTCAATCGAATTATTAGTTTAGAAACTGTAGTGCACTACCAGTAAAGTAAATATCCTACAAACTTCAGTTTATGGCTAATTCGTAGTTCATTCAGGATTAAAGGAGCTGAAATGTTGATTAAAGGGGAGAAATTGTCATGTGACCCTTTTATTAACGGACCACCAATTGGGTTTGTGATAGAACTTTCCTGAACACATTTATCTATAATTAACGATGTTTTTTTGTCATTTTTCTTTATTATTCATTATCATTATTCATTAAGTATATTTGCGGTTGATCTTGTAACAATAAATGTAGTTAATGTAATTAGTGAATATAACATATGGGTAAAAATTAAGAAAGGTGTGAGCTGAAAGGTGGGGGAAGCAAGACTTTTATTTGATAGAGTTTGATTATGCCAGCAATACAATGATTGGGAAAATTGAAATCAAACACAACCAAACCCATAATTTGATTTAGGATTAGGAAATCCTTGACTGCACCCCTGATTTTGTTCTCAAAATGAGATGTTATCTTTCTTAAGTCGAAATAAAATATTATCAAAATATTTCATTGCCGATGCACAGATTGCGGGTGGTAATTTTAAAATTATGTTTTGAATTATCCTTTAGCAATATTCTTACTTCCAGGTGTCGGCACATGTCTCTACCATTCTTGGAACACGCACGGTCCCAGGTATTAAATATGAAATGAACATGAAATGAACATGAAATGAACATGAAATGAACATGAAATGAACATGAAATGAACATGAAATGAACATGAAATGAACATGAAATGAACATTCATAAAATTATTCAGAAATACAGAAGAAAAATTACTGTTTTGAAGAGTAACTCTATATAGACATTCAGATAACCTGTCATTCATTCATCCTCAAACTTAGCTTGAATCCCTTTTTATCTGTTTTAAGGGCGCTTAGTGAATATTCTTTTCATCCTAAAACAAACATAGATCAACGTGAAATTATTCTTTTGAAGTGCCTTGCTGTATTATTTGTGTAAATATTGTTTAGTAGTATGAAACTCATCATGCGTATTTTAGATGATTTTGCTAAATTCCTTCAAAAGGTACACTGACAATATGTAGGCACTAATTTTTTAACTATTAACCTTAAATAGTGCTTATTAACGTAAACATTTGATTTTATAAAGTATTAACACTCGGTTAATAGAGATACTCCGCACTTATTTTACAGAAGTAACATTAAAAAAATTCGCATACTCTTTTGCTTTCATTAGCGAATTTTAAAATCTTTTTAACTAAGGAATAAATCTTTTGCCAAAAATTCTAATTTTTTAATCTCTTTATTTAAAACCTGATGGTTGTTAAATTTCATATTTCAAACTTAGACTATTTTATTGAACAGAATTCTTGTTTGACATATCTAAGGTCTAGAAATTGGATTGCAATGATATAGGGATTAGAAAATTACAGTTTCTGGCAACGAGTAAACTCCTTTAAATCTTAGTTTAAATCTTTTAAATATAACAAGGCATAATAGATAAACATTCCCTGCAATGGGTTCAAGTAAGATACAGCGGAAAATTGGACCTTCTCGGTTCAGCCTTATTGACACGTGTGTATTGAAAAAAAGGAAAATATGCAAGGCAAATATATCAAATAGATAGCATAAAAATAAAAATAACTAAATGTTTTGATTAAGGATTTGAATCAAGCTCAGCAGCAGCAGTCATGTCTTCTCCTTCTACCAGAAGTGCATTCTCCAAAGCTTGTGATAACCCTGCCTACCCCAACTATAGAACCGGATATAAAAATGGTAAAATCAGGAATTTGAATTAAAAATCCAGATAAATTAAATATTCAAACTTTTAATCCGAAGGCACTGAGTTTTTGTCACAAACTCTACTTTTATAATCTTGATATCTTTGCTACCCAATGTCGTAGACCTTTGATATGAATTCTGTTAGTCCAAACAGTCTAAGTTTGAAATATCAAAGGTTTACATCATCAGATTGTAAAGATATTGGGATTAGACAATTTGAGTTTGTGACAAAACTCATTTCCTTAAACAATTTAAATACTAAGTGCTGCGTAATTTTGATCTGTGAAATACTTGAGATTTAAAACTTTTGTCTTAGACTTTTTTAAATTTTCCTTTATCATATAAAAAAGAGTTTGCCCAAGATTCGATTGAATTCTTTTGGGTTTCTGAGTGTCAATATATTCTATGTTTATATAAAATCATACACCCAGTAAGCCGGCTCTCTCTCTCTGTCTTTCTCTCTCTCTATAAGAACTGATTGCATTTCGGTAATGCATCATAGATACACGGCAACAAAAACAATTTCCTCAAAATGCACAAAATATTTATCGAGAGGAATAAATTGAAGTGCAGGAAAAATTTGACATGAAATTACAAACTTTGAAAAAAAAATTGTAAATTATCCCTGAGTTGTGAAAAAAAATTTGTTCAGTTTAGACAAAATTTTGATAATTTATTCGCAAATATGAATTATTTATAACTGATAAATTGCTTTTAGAATTCTTACTTAGAAAGAATTAGGATTGGTATAATTAGTTGAGACATTTCATTAAACGGCTCAAGCCTTAACCATTTATAATATTCATGAGTTCATAACAGTACCTTTTAAACATTTGTTTAAGTATAATAATGATGAACATGTATTTTGTTTTTTGTTGTATTGTACCTGGAAACATTGAAATGTAATGTTTACCCTTAATACCTGTACCTGATTCTGAATATCCACTGTGGACACTTTTGATTTCTGCTTAATTCGCTCTTTTTCTCTCTTCTTTTTAATGTCACTGCTTTGTTCCGACCTGCAATGAGAGTTCTCTAATTGATTGCTCGTCAAAAATTCAAAATTTCTCGTTTTCTGATGTCTGTTCGGGTTTTATTTTCTGGATACAAACTAAAGATTGAATCAATCTCAAGATTACTAAAAGATGAGATCAAGCATTGATCTCGATATCCATTCAATACAAAACACCCTCAAAATTACTTTTACTTTCTACGTAATTTCTGTATAAATATTTTTATTGTCGTGAATAACAATTTAAAACTGAAAAAAAAACTTGAAATTATGATTTAGTAAAATTTTGTTGACTTTTTTGGTATAAGGAAAGAAGCTGATTACTAATCTCAAACTTGAAAATCTTTACTACAGGGTGGCGTAAACATTTGATATTATTTTAAACTTAAATCAAGCAGGATGTTATTTTGTGGGTTAGAGGTGAGTAATCAGTTCTTTTATTCATTTCTGCTTATCAGGCGGATATAGAGGAAGTGGAGGATGAAGAACTCCAAACTGATGTAGAAGAGAAGGAAGAACTCCAGACTGATATAGAAGAGAAGGAAGAACTTCAGGCTGATATAGAGGAAGATGAAGAACTCCAGGCCGAATTTGGAAACTTTGTGAAATCAGGAGAGCCAGAAGTCTCTGAAGAACAAATAGAATTAGAACCCGGAAAACCAGGAAATCTAGGAAAACCAGGAAAACTAGGAGAACCAGGAAACTCAATGGAACCTGGAGAACCAGGAGAAACTGAACACTTTTCACAGCTAAGAGATCTTGGAGAATCTGAAGAAAACAAGATTCCAAGAAAACACATTAAAGAATCAACTCCTTTAAAATCTAAAGAAATTGATCACCCATTGATACAGTTTCCAGCATAGAAATCTCATCAGAGTCTAGTTTTTTTTCGTTAAAAATATTATTTTCAAACTCTTATTTTCTAATCCCAAAACCTTAAGAAACTCAAATCTTAACTTTAACTTTAGGTTCTGCAATGTGTGTATGCAGATATGCTGGATTTTGTTAAGATTTATACAATTTGGGTTTTATCTAAAAAATAGAACTCGATGAACGAAATTCTTAATATCTCCAGTAATTTTGAAAGCACAAAAATGACAGGATACATTTTAGAAGCTACGTTTCAAATTACGTTTACGAATAATGCCGCAATTTTTATAATTATCATAAACACATTTATGAGTCGTCTTGCTACTATCAAGTTTCGTGGGACACCCTGTATGTAAGTGAGTCGTCTTTAAATCTATCAGAGCTAGATAACTGGTAAAACAACCCTTACTTAATTAAGTTCACTAAAAGAATTAATTATTATAAGAAAAGGGGGGTGAAGTTAGAATAATTTTGTTTAAGTAAAGTTAAAAAGAATATTAGTTAAAAATACGTGTATTGTATGGCTGTGATTTTTAAAATAAATTCAAGAATAAAATTGTATATAAATTCTGTAAAATATAAAGCTAAACTTTATTCTTCTCATATTATGTAAAAAATCCAGTTTCAAATAAACGTTTAATTAGTAAAGAACCCGAAGTTGTTATGGACACAAATATGAAATATAAATTCTTTGCTCTGTAAAAAATGTTTATTACGTGTAAAATTAAAATTTATTTATTTGAATTTTTTTTCATTCTGCACCCAATTACATCAGTTTAAATCTTGAATTACCATAAATGGACCATGGAGTGTTGTGAGGTGATCCAAAAAAAATGTAAATGGGCCCAATCGGTTCAGCCGTTTATCCCCCGGTTTATAGGATCCAAAGAAAAAGATTTACAAGTAAGTATTGAATAGATCTGTTGAAGAATATCAGGCTCAATATCTATTTATAGATCTATAAGTAAATATTGAATAGATCTGTTGAAGAGTCTCAGGCTCAATATCTATTTATATATCTATAAGTAAGTATTGAATAGATCTGTTGAAGAGTATCAGGCTCATTATATATTTATAGATCTAATAGATCTCTAAGTAAGTATTGAATGATCTGTTGAAGAGTATCAGGCTCAATATCTATTTATAGATCTATAAGTATATATTAAATAGATCTGTTGAAGAGTATCAGGCTCAATATCTATTTATAGATCTATAACTAAGTATTGAATAGATTTGTTGAAGAGTATCAGGCTCAATATCTATTTATAGATCTATAAGTAAGTATTGAATAGATCTGTTGAAGAGTATCAGGCTCAATATCTATTTATATATCTATAAGTAAGTATTGAATAGATCTGTTAAAGAGTATCAAGCTCAATATCTATTTATAGATCTATAAGTAAGTATTGAATAGATCTGTTGAAGAGTATCAGGCTCAATATCTATTTATAGATCTATAAGTAAGTATTGAATAGATCTGTTGAAGAGTATCAGGCTCAATATCTATTTATAGATCTATAATTAAGTATTGAATAGATTTGTTGAAGAGTATCAGGCTCAATATCTATTTATAGATCTACAAGTAAGTATTGAATAGATTTGTTGAAGAGTATCAGAATATCTATTTATAGATCTATAAGTGAGTATATATTGAATAGATCTGTTGAAGAGTATCAGAATATCTATTTATAGATTTATAAGTGAGTATTGAATAGATTTGTTGAAGAGTATCAGAATATCTATTTATAGATCTATAAGTAAGAATTGAATAGATCTGATGAAGAGTGTCAGGCTCAATATCTATTTATAAATCTTTAAGTGAATAGTGAATAGATTTGTTGAAGAGTGTCAGATTATCTATTTATAGATCTATAAGTGAGTATTGAATAGATCTGTTGAAGAGTATCAGGCTCAATATCTATATATAGATCTATAAGTAAATATTGAATAGATTTGTTGAAGAGTATCAGACTCAATATCTATTTATAGATCTATAAGTGAATATTAAATAGATCTGTTGAAGAGTATCAGGCTCAATATCTATTTATAGATCTATAAGTAAATATTAAATATATCTGTTGAAGAGTATCAGGATCAATATCTATTTATAGATCTATAAGTGAATATTAAATAGATCTGTTGAAGAGTATCAGGCTCAATATCTGTTTATAAATCTATAAGTAAGTATTAAATAGATCTTTTAAAGAGGATCAGGCTCAATATCTATTTATAGATCTATAAGCGAATATTAAATAGATTTGTTGAAGAGTATCTACTCAATATCTATTACAGATCTATAAGTGAATATTAAATAGATCTGTTGAAGAGTATCAGACTCAATATCTATTTATAGATCTATAAGTAAATATTGAATAGATTTATTGAAGAGTATCAGGCTCAATATCTATTTATAGATCTATAAGTAAATATTGAATAGATTTTTTGAAGAGTATCAGTTTCAATATCTATATATAGATCTATAAGTGAGTATTAAATAGATCTGTAGAAGATTATCAGGCTCAATATCTATTTATAGATCTATAAGTAAATATTGAATAGATCTCTTGAAGAGTATCAGGCTCAATATATAGATCTTTAAGTGAATATTGAATAGATTTATTGAAGAGTGTCAGAATATCTATTTATAGATCTATTGGTGAGTATTAAATAGATCTGTTGAAGAATATCAGAATATCTATTTCTAGATCTATAAGTGAGTATTGAATAGATCTGTTTAAGATTATCGGAATATCTATTTATAGATTTATAAGTAAGTAAGTATTGAATATACCACTTGAGACAATAAGATGATCAGGGATCCTCTTACTCTCAATATCAGATCTGGAGTCTGGAAAAAATACCGGGAAAAGAAAATATCTTTGAGAAAAAATCGTAATGTTTAAGAATGAGACAAAGAAATATAATATTTTTAACGTTTAAACAAAATTTTGAATCCCTAATATTTCATCGCAACTCAGAAACTAGGATCGTAAGGTAACAGGGCAACCCTAAGGATACGATGTAAAATATAATTATAAAAAAAAAAAAAATCTGTCTAAAACTATTCTGGTTATTCTATGGAAAAAAAATAAAAATTTTCTTTATTTGGTTTCTCTACTAAACTGTGACTCGCAGACTTAGACAACTTAAACAAAGAATGCAATTTACATAATTCATAACTTTTTTAGCTGAGAATAAATCCAAAACTTCCCGAATATTTCCAATAGAAAAATGTTAGAGGGCTTATGTACTTGAATCGGACATGCCACTCTTTTAAATGAGGGTTAATTGAAACTACGGTAAAATCTAATTACAAGTACAACTAGAAAGAAAAAAAATTCCACGGGCAACGCCGGACCCTTGAGCTAGTAGTAAATAAAAAAGTATGCATATCACAGTATAACAAAGAATACGTATTTATTTTTAAAAGAAAGAGATTTATTGATAATAAAGATTAGTTAATAATCCGTGCTTTCAAAATGGAGGAGTGAGGGGGTGGGGGAGGGGGAAAAGGGAAAGGAGGGAGTGAGGGGGAGGGGGATTATCCAAAGCTTATTTCCCTACTTCTGAAATTGGATGAAGTTAGGATGAATATAATAAGCTGTCTCTAGTTTGAAACTAATTTAAGTGTTTAAATCAAATTTAAACTAATGATGAAATAAATATTATAATTTTTTTAAACGTTTTTTGAGCATAAAACCCCAGAATTTTACACAGAGGCTCATAAAACTGTGGATTAGGAAGACGACTGGAAGACTCATGTTATATCCAATGAATTTGAAATAAACAAATTGTGCTGTACACAGAACAATAAATTACCATTTTGTTATTTTCGACTCCTTTGGACTTGTTGTTTTGCGTTTTTCAAAAAATCAATCATACACCCATCCATACAGAAAAATTTGTTAAAAATTCAAAACTTTGGTGTAAAATTATCGCTAATCTACATCGCTTTATCTCGTTGTTCACTGGGACAACCTTTTTTCTTGAAAATTATCCTTTAATTCCGAACATCCTTGTAAGTTAAAACCATGCGTTCCGGCAGCAGGGTATACATGAACAATTGATAAAATCCTTCGACTAGTAAAGAATACAGATAACTGCTTGATCCTAAGATTCGAAACCATTTCACAGCACAAAAGTTTTGACCTTTAAGAAATTTCAAGATTTGAATAATTCCCTTGTTTAACAAGAGACCTAACTTAGAAATCTTGTTGATTTAATTTTGTAAATGCAGAATTTGAGTCAAGGCTCTAGTACAGTCAATTTCAATCTTGAACCATTTTACGTAAACATAAAGTTGTACTTTCCAATTATGGAATATTCTTTTTTTACAGTGATCCCCAATATGAAGTGGAACTTCCAGAAAAATAATCGTTTCCTTATTCCACTGTATTCAGCCGACCACAGCATTAGTAAACATTATTTAATAAGTTTATTTTATAAAATTTATGCATAAACAATCGGAACAATGAAACGTTGAATTTAAATAGTAAAAAGAAATTCCAGTTTTTTTATTAATGATGCCTTCATTATAGTCTCACTGTTTGTGGGGAACCCAGTGTAAATGAAGAATGTGAATATAAATGTAAAATTAGAATAATATTTTAGTCTAAGGTTCAGCTCAGGAATGTTTGTAACAAGGTGTTATGTCGTGTGATGATAAAAATCCTCGTGACGAGAACGATAAATATTTCTTTGAATCATTCATAACCTCAATCCTCAATCCGACCGGAAAGTTGTAAAAATACGTGCATCCGTTTTTCCTTTCCTTAAAATCAGGGGTTTTCAAAATTTTTTCAAGAACTGCATTTTTTAATATATATATTTTCATAAATTGATATTAATTAGAACCACACTTTTCTTGTGGGCATTATTCATCTCTTTTTGTTACCCCTGTTTACATATGTGTAATAACTATATGCGGCTTATGAGAATTAGTAAATTCTTTACGAACAGATTTAGTTGAATCATTCGGTCAATCAGATTCAGATCAGTCAGTTTTCATACTCCAATTTTATAGGCAACATTCATACTGCCATTTATTGAGATTTTTTAGTTTTAAACATAAAAAAGTGTTATTCTCAAATTTTTCATAGTTCTCTTAATTCTACTAGTTCTTTTAGTTCTCATAGTTCTCATAGTTCTCATAGTTCTCCTAGTTCTCCTAGTTCTCCTAGTTCTCCTAGTTCATAGTTCTCATAGTTCTCATAGCTCTCATAGTTCTCATAGTTCTACTAGTTCTCATAGTTCTTCTAGTTCTCATAGCTCTCATAGTTCTCATAGTTCTCATAGTTCTCATAGTTCTCATAGTTCTCATAGTTCTCACAGTTCTCATAGTTCTCATAGTTCTCATCATAGTTCTCATAGTTCTTCACAGTTCTCTCATAGTTCTCATAGTTCTCATAGTTCTCACAGTTCTCATAGTTCTCATAGTTCTCACAGTTCTCATAGTTCTCATAGTTCTCATAGTTCTTCTAGTTCTTCTAGTTCTCATATTTCTCATAGTTCTCATAGTTCTCATAGTTCTCATAGTTCTCATAGTTCTCATAGTTCTCATAGTTCTCATAGTTCTCATAGTTCTAATAGTTCTCATAGTTCTCATAGTTCTCATAGTTCTCATAGTTCTCATAGTTCTCATAGTTCTCATAGTTCTCACAGTTCTCATAGTTCTCATAGTTCTCATAGTTCTCATAGTTCTCATAGTTCTCATAGTTCTCATAGTTCTCATAGCTCTCATAGTTCTCATAGCTCTCATAGTTCTCATACTTCTCATAGTTCTCATAGTTCTCATAGTTCTCATAGTTCTCATAGTTCTCATAGTTTCATAGTTCTCATAGTTCTCATAGTTTTTCTAGTTCTCCTATTTTTCCATTCAACATTCCCCAGTTTTTCAAAAAAAAGGTTGAAATGAACTGTATGTAAAGAAGAGGAGTTTGTTGAGCTAATTTTAAGATTATGGATTCATTAGATATTACTGGAGCATTTATATCTCCTTTGCTTACTACAGGTAAAGTTTTATATGAAAAGGGTCAGTTTTATTTTAGTATTTTAATTAATACGTCGTTGATTTTAATATATCAACTAATACGTCGTTGATTTTAATATATCAATTTATACGTCGTTGATTTTAATATATCAACTTATACGTCGTGGATTTTAATATATCAACTTATACGTCGTGGATTTTAATATATTAACCAAAACGTTGTTGATTTTAATTTATCAACTAATACGTCGTTGATTTTAAAATATCAACTAATACTTCGTTGATTTTGATATATCAACATTTACGTCGTGGATTTTAATATATTAACTAATCCGTCATGGATTTTAATATATTAACCAAAACGTTGTTGATTTTAATTTATCAACTAATACGTCGTTGATTTTAATATATTAACTAATACGTCGTTGATTTTAATATATTAACTAATACGTCGTGGATCTCAATATATTAACTAATACGTCGTTTATTTTAATATATTAACTAATACGTTGTTGATTTTAATATATCAACTAATACGTCGTTGATTTTAATATACTAACTAATACGTCGTTGATTTTAATATATTAACTAATACGTCTTGGATTTCAATATATTAACTAATACTTCGTTGATTTTAATATATCAACTAATACGTCGTTGATTTTAATATATCAACTAATACTTCGTTGATTTTGATATATTAACCAATTCGTTGTTGATTTTAATATATCAACTAATACGTCGTTGATTTTAATATATTAACTAATACGTCGTTGATTTTAATATATTAACTAATACGTCGTTGATTTTAAAATATTAACTAATTCGTCGTGGATTTAAATATATTAACTAATACTTCGTTGATTTTAATATATCAACTAATACGTCGTTGATTTTAATATATCAACTAATACTTCGTTGATTTTGATATATTAACTAATACGTTGTGGATTTTAAAATATCAACTAAGACATTGTGGATTTTAATATATGAACTTATACGTTGATTTATTCAAAATAGCGCGGACACAATGAGTTTCAATTTTATAAAATCATTTTTTTTCGATAAAACGTTTTGCATTTTATGGTTTTCAGATTCCCTGTCTCTACAATTGCAACCTTGAATAAAATATAAAACTATAGTTTAATCTTGTTCATAACTTTGTATTGCTACACATTATTCATTATTGCAGAAAATAACTTTCCTCTGCAGATTTGCAACCCCCCCCCCTCTCCCCCTCTATTCATTTATACAGAGTTTCTCGACTCCCTACAGATGGAGAATTGAAAAAATAAGTTAACTCGAACTATATAATTTTGGAATAAAATTATTAAATGATCTAGAGAGTTTTTGCTTGTTAATGAATGATCAAAATTTAAAAATTTATATTTAAAATTTTTTTTTTTGTAAAATTTTTCAACGCGCGTAAAATATTATGAAATCCGCAAACTTTTTTTGTTTTTGTTATATACTGTACAAAGAGAAGATGCTCACAGATAAAGCCACAATTAAAATTGAAATAGAAGATGGGCGTGAAGCGCCCTAAAAGCCAAGTTTATGTAAAATTCATTAATTGATGTTACAAAAAATGTGAGAAAATCATTTTGAAATTTCAATTTGAGCTTATTTTACGATAATACTTTAAAAAAAATAAGTTTTCAGCTCAATGATTTCTCTTATAAGGTTACTCTACAAAGTCTACTTTTATTTGTTTCAACAGCATCTTCTCCTTTGTAAACACTTTTTTCTTAAACTCTGGCAAAGTCTGCTTTTCTCTTTTATACAAGTTAAACCAAGTTTAATTATCACTGTAAAGTTTTCTAATTAATATTCCAAGAAGAAGACAACTTAAAGAAATTTAACTTAGACAACTTAAAATTTTGCAACTCTATGTGCAAACATTTTATTATCTTTTTTTTGAAAAAAAAACTTAATAAATGAAATAATTCACTGAAAGATTTTTAGGTATATTCTTATTTTAAGAAGGATGTTTGATTTTGTTAGTCTTGAAATCCAATTCTTGATGCATTACAAATTAAGAATTTAAGTAGTAAAAGAATAAAGACTTATGTAAAAATCTTAAAGATAAGCTAATTCTTAAAGAACGATTATTCTCATCGTTCCTTATCTAGCAATTGAACTTTCAAAGATAATTTGGTTTTTAAAATCAAATTATCTTGTTACGAGTAGTGAAATGAACTAAATTTAAGTTCTTTGATCATCTTTATATATATATATATAAATTGCAATATATAAATAAATATAGCAAAAGAAGTGATTTTATACCAATTTCAGGCTTCAGTTAGTTTTCAAGATTTGGTTTTTCAAGAATAAATATTTAAAAGATTTGTTTTGTGTGCAATAAATTGGATTTCTTTACGGAACGTTTAGATTTATCTAGGAGACTCCTTAGATAATCTTAATATTACAATCGTCTAGATTTATCTAGGAGACTCATTAGATAATCTTAATATTACAAATCGTCTAGATTTATCTGGGAGACCACTTAGATAATCTTAATATTACAAATCGTCTAGATTTATCTAGGAGACACCTTAGATAATCGTAATATTACAATCGTCTAGATTTATCTGGGAGACCACTTAGATAATCGTAATATTACAATCGTCTAGATTTATCTGGGAGACCACTTAGATAATCTTAATATTACAATCGTCTAGATTTATCTAGGAGACACCTCAGATAATCGTAATATTACAATCGTCTAGATTTATCTAGGAGACACCTCAGATAATCGTAATATAAAAATCGTCTAGATTTATCTAGGAGACACCTCAGATAATCGTAATATTAAAAATCGTCTAGATTTATCTAGGAGACACCTCAGATAATCGTAATATTACAATCGTCTAGATTTATCTAGGAGACACCTCAGATAATCGTAATATTACAAATCTTCTGGATTTATCTAGGAGACACCTCAGATAATCGTATTATTACAATCGTCTAGATTTCTCTAGGAGACACCTCAGATATTAGTAATATTACAAATCGTCTGGATTTATCTAGGAGACACCTCAGATAATCGTAATATTACAAATCGTCTTGATTTATCTAGGAGACACCTCAGATAATCGTAATATTAAAATCAAATCGTCTAGATTTATCTAGGAGACACCTGAGAAAATCGTAATATTACAATCGTCTAGATTTATCTAGGAGACACCTCAGATAATCGTAATATTACAAATCGTTTTACTTCACTTGCAAAATTTAAAGGACTCAAGAGAACTGTCAAAATATTCCGTTTAAGGGATTGTCAGCTTATAATTATATGAGCCTTCGTCATAGAGTCAGTAGCCCGATTAACAGCCCAACATCCTGTTTAAAAGACACTTGCTCCCCAATTTTCACCCACATACTTCAGGTGTTAGTTTAAATAATACTTTTTACTTATCTTGTTTCCTCACAAGTCATAAACATTTTCGATGAACTTTGAATGAGAGATAAAAACTTTATGGAGCTAGTTCAGTCCATATTTTAAGGAAGATATTTGTAAGAGAACAAAAAAAACTTTCTTTCTTGCGAGGCGCTTTAAAAGCCTTTTAAATATATATGGTATTATTAAAAGATAAATAAATCTCTTGTTTACTACAACAATGTAGGATAATCTTTATTGATAATTAATACATATTGTTAATATTAAAGAAACAAAAAAAGTCCTAAAATCAGCTGAGATTTCCTAATCAGCTGAGATTTCCCGAACTAACATGGAATATTAGCTCCGTATTCGTCAGGCAACAGTTTTTAACATTTTTTTTACACAGAAAAAAGTAATGACTCCAATTTATACTTTAATTACCATTCGTCTAAATTATGGAACGGATATGTCTTACGGAACTAGAGTTTCCAGCGAACGAAAACGTTCGCGAAAAATGCAAAAAAAAATTCTTTTCTGCAAATCTAGCAAAAAAAGCGAAACTTATGCGAAAGCGTGTTCTGCGAAAAGTGTTGTATTTGCAACAATTAATTGCGCAAAAAAACACTTGTGAAATTCTTTGTTCTTAGAGCTTAGCATTAGAAGTTTTATTATATTATAATTAATAATTTCTCTTCCTTTAATAAATGTTTGATGAAGAGAATTTGATCTATCTATTCATCTATCTTTCTATCCGTCCACGTATACGTTCACAAAAATCCAGCCAGCATTTGATTTGGTCTACTCCTAACCTAACGCAAAATTTTTCCTAATTTCACCAAAAAAAATGCGTAATTTTCGCGAAACGATGTCGCTGGGAACTCTTTATTGAACCTTTCCTAAAGCTGTTAATAATGCAAAATTAGTTATCAACCCTAAAAAAGTAGTTGTGAGTGCGACATGCTAAACAAGTTTACGATAAAACAAACTAGACAGAAGGAGAAGTTCAAGTTTAGGAGACATGCTAAACAAGTTTACGGTACTGCAAACTGGACAGAAGGAGAAGTTCACTCTTGTATGCCAAGTCCATTAGCGCCTGATCCAATCAGAGTTCAGCCATGTCTTTGTTGTCTATTCTGAACCAATAGAAATATTTGTCGGTAACATCCCTCTTTCTATCTATCTATCTCATTATCCAATCAGAGTTATGAATCCTTCATTTGGCGCTATCAGTAAATGGAAATATTTACCTCTACTGAAACTATGGTGAGTTCAAGTTTAGGCGACATGCTAAACAAGTTTACGGTACTGCAAACTAGACAGAAGGAGAAGTTCAAGTTTAGGAGACATGCTAAACAAGTTTACGATACTGCAAACTAGACAGAAGGAGAAGTTCAAGTTTAGGAGACATGCTAAACAAGTTTACGATAATACAAACTAGACAGAAGTAGAAGTCCAAGTTTAGGCGACATGCTAAACAAGTTTTCGATATTGCAAATTAGACAGAAGTAGAAGTCCAAGTTTAGGCGACATGCTAAACAAGTTTACGATACTGCAAACCAGGTGCGTAGTGGAGGGGTGGGGGCGGTACCCATGTGCCCCCTTAGTCATGCCCCCCCCCCCATTACATATATATTCAGATTTTTTTACTTTTCTTATCAATCGACAATGTCACAATTTGTCCATTTTATGATTTTTTCTCAAATTCTTTCTTGTACCTTGATGTAAATTCTAGACGCACTGAATGCACCTAGACCCTCCGGGTATGGATTGTTGATATTTTCAGTTAGCCGAGTGAATTAAATAAAAATTCCTTCGTGCGATGTGCATGGATTGTAATATAGGTATCTGGAGAATCCCCTCGTGAATGGATTGTATTGAAAGTATTTGGAGAATTCCCTTGTGAATGGATTATAATGTAGGTATTTGGAGAATCCCCTTGTGAATGGATTGTAATGTAGGTATTTGGAGTATCCCCTTGTGAATGGATTGTAATGTAGGTATCTGGAGAATCCCCTAGTAAATGGATTGTAATGTAGGTATCTGGAGAATCACCTTTTGAATGGATTGTAATGTAGGTATCTGGAGAATCTCCTTGTGAATGGATTGTAATGTAGGTATTTGGAGAATCCACTTGTGAATGGATTGTAATGTAGGTATTTGGAAAATCCCCTTGTGAATGGATTGTAATGTAGGTATTCGGAGAATTCCCTTGTGAATGGATTGTATGTAGGTAGCTTGAGAATCCCCTTGTGAATGGATTGTAATGTAGGTATTTGGAGAATCCCCTGGGTACGGGTTATAATGTAGGTATCTGGAGAATCCCCCTGGGTATGAGTTATAATGTAGGTATCCGGAGAATCCCCTGGGTATGGGTTATAATGTAGGTATCTGGAGAATACCCCTGGGTATGGGTTATAATGTAGGTATCTTCAGAATCCCCCTGGGTATGGTTTACAATGTAGGAGAATCCCCCTGGGTATGGATTATAATGTAGGTATCTGGAGAATCCCCCTGGGTATGGGTTATAATGTAGGAGAATCCCCCTGGGTATGGGTTATAATGTAGGTATCTGGAGAATCCCCTTGGGTTATAATGTAGGAGAATCCCCTTGGGTATGGGTTATAATGTAGGTATCTGGAGAATGCCTCTGAGTATGGGTTATAATGTAGGAGAATCCCCCTGGGTATGGGTTATAATGTAGGTATCTTCAGAATCCCCTTGGGTACGGGTTATAATGTAGGAGAATCCCCCTGGGTATGGGTTATAATGTAGGTATCTGGAGAATACCTCTGGGTATGGTTTATAATGTAGGTATCTGGAGAATCCCCCTGGGTTATAATGTAGGAGAATCCTCCTGGGTATGGGTTATAATGTAGGAGAATCCCCCTGGGTATGGGTTATAATGTAGGAGAATCCCCCTGTGTATGGGTTAGTAGGAGAATCCCCCTGGGTATGGGTTATAATGTAGGAGAATCCCCCTGTGTATGGGTTATAATGTAGGAGAATCCCCCTGGGTATGGGTTATAATGTAGGAGAATCCCCCTGTGTATGGGTTAAATTGTAGGAGAATCCCCCTGGGTATGGGTTATAATGTAGGAAAATTCCCCTGGGAATGGGTTATAATGGAGGTATCTGGAGAATCCCCCTGGGTATGGTTTATAATGTAGGTATCTTCAGAATCCCCTTGGGTATGGGTTATAATGTAGGAGAATTCCCCTGTGTATAGGTTATAATGTAGGAGAATCCCCCTGGGTATGGGTTATAATGTAGGTATCTTCAGAATCCCCCTGGGTATGGGTTATAATGTAGGAGAATCCCCCTGTGTATAGGTTATAATGTAGGAGAATCCCCCTGGGTATGGGTTATAATGTAGTAGAATCCCCCTGTGTATGGGTTATAATGTAGTAGAATCCCCCTGTATCCCCATATATTATCTTCCACTGTATAGCAGGGCCTATGGGCCTCGGTATCTGAGTTTATTAGATCATTAAACAGAATATTTTGAATTTTATTAATACTAACCTCCTTCTATCCTCCACCATCTTATCTGCCGAAAGTCTTGCAACAAAATTTCATATCCGGGGAAACTTGCAATATTTAAATATTGTGTTTTAATACAATTTCTTCGTATTTAGATTTGAATAATTGTGTAAATGGAATTTTTCTGAATTGTGTTCCCATTTTATCCTACTTTTAACAAATTTTTATATTAATATTTGATATAGTTATCTCCGTAGATAGATTTTCTGCTAATTGGTCATTTACTCCAGAAAAATATCATATATTCTAATTCTAATTTTATTCTCTTTTATCTCTGAGTCAACCATTTTGTTTTTAGGATTAGATGGTGGGATTGATACTGAGTCGAATGTACTCCCTGACCCCGGGGATATGAAGGAAGATAAGGTTCAAGGATTTCATATTCATCATGAGGAAACATTTATATCAAAACTACATGTCTAGACTAGTCTTTATAAGCAGAATTACAACCAAGGAAAACACATCAGGAACCTGCATATCTTTCTTTAAAGTAAACATGTACTGCAGTCTCCAGAGTCTGAAATTTATGAAGAAACTGAATAATATAATATTTAATAACAAAAATATTGATATCCACAAAACTGCCAAACCCCATATCTGTACCTGTCTAAAGTTTTGGGCTCCTGGAGCATTATATAGAAGTCTGACTCTCAGACCATGAGTATAACTATGGATTTGGGTTTGTCTAGTTTTTCTACCAGAAATTGCAGTACACTTACTATGTAAACAAATATATGCAAGGATGTATTGCAAGGAAAGTTATTTCAGAAGTGTACACATCTTTTGTACTGCAGTGTTCTGTCTCTGGGCGGTAATGTAAACACAAGACGGATGTCAAAGCCTGACATGGGATCCATCTTTCACATAAAAAAATCAATGAAATATTCTGGTCATCGGAAACTATTATGTGAATTATCAAAATTATCAAAATGTAATGCTTTTAACCTCCGTGGATACTAAACGAACACTGATGCATCTATTCTTGTTTACAAATTCCGCCCAAAGATAACTGGTTTCAATGTGTACGCAGAGTATACACGACCGCAATTAACTTTCCTTGCATTACACCCTTGAATATATGGGAGTTTCCTTGATGGCAGTCCTGAGCTGGGAACTTTTTAATATTTCTAATAGTTTGATAATAAACTGTGCCGAGTTTTAGGATTTTCCTGACCCGTACATAATTGTTGTCCTGGGTCAACTTTAAAACCAGTTCTGTGGCTTGTTTACATTACAGGGAATAAAACCATTCTAACATTTTGATAAAAATTTTCAAACAAATAATCATATTTAACTAAATTAAACTTTTGATTGTAGATTAGCATGTTTTTCATCTTAATACAGTTAAACCCTCAATAAGCCATATATCGAAAGAATTTATCAAATGTCGTCTTGACAATTTTCCAATGGGTTTTATACTATTTTACGTAAATAAAAAGCCATGAATATGCGGGAACAGTTCTAAAGAGCTCCATATAATCATTTAGTATTAAAAACTAAATATCTGCAACATTCCATTATCAGAAAGGGAAGAATACGACATTTTATGAATTCTTTTGAAGTATGGCTTTTTTAGGGGTTAACTGTAGTTTGTTTGTTTCTGTAGAACTGTGAAATACTTCAATGTTGGCAATGCCGTGCCAGTACAGTTTATCAAAAATACAAGTTTTAGAGAAAAAATTAAAAAATTGGTTTTAGTATTGAACCGGTTCAGAGGGTGTGGAATTATCAGGCCCTAGATTCGGAGAAAACCCTAGAGTATAAAAATATGTATTTAAAGGATGATTAAAATACTATCTTGAAATATAAATATACAAAAATATATATATATAGTTATAGTAACTTCGACAAAAAAATAAACTTGAAAAATAATGTAAAAAAAGAATATAAAGGAATAAATTGGATAGTAGAGAAAAGACAGGATGTATTTACAATTATCAGCTTTTGCTGGAAAGTATTGAATCATTTTATGCATTATCTACGGTGGTAGGCGATTAAATCCATACAATGTAGATGACTTTCGATTTCAATTTTGATTTAAATTAATAGACTGCATGGATACACATAAAAGTCAAGAGAAGCTGTCAATTAAAAACGCTTATTTTTGATTACTTGTAAACTCGTAATTCGAAAAAAGTTTGTTAACAATCAAAACCTACATAAAAAGTCGTAATGATATAATCGCTTACCACCGTAGTTTTGGAATAATTTTCCTACGCTAAGTAAAAATTCTATATTTAAAAGTGAAAAAATTTATATTAAAACTTGTACATGAATTTCAACCCGTTTCTTTTTCTCAAACTAACACATTTTCTAATATTTAAATAGTGATTAAATCTGTTTAAACTATTTAAATATTTACAGCAAATTTAGGTGTTTGTACGTATTTATTTTTAAGATATCTTGGTAAATAAATAATGAAATTTAAATTAAAGGTTGGGAAATCTTCTTGGAAAAAGGATTTTGCATAAATATCATTTCATTGATTGGAAAATAAGTGAAATGTAATTCATGAAATAGATTCATTCAGAAACTTTTGATTAAAATAATAAAGTTTCTGATTAATTAAAAAAATCTTTTCATTTTTCTTCTTTTTCTTTCTTTTATTTCTAAAGAAATACTTGGAAAAAAATTCAAATTACTTCCTGCAGCAAACTTAGTGCATTCATTTTGGTCAAACTGAACCTCAAACTTTTCATTTTAAAATTATGTGAAAAGTCTAAACTATAGATATATGTATATATCTATACATTACTCACAAAGAATAAGACTGTAAAGACGACTTTAGACTATTTAAATATGACTATTTCAAGGTTAATTTATGTCCTTTGCTTTAATTATTATCTTTCTTTTGCTTGTTTACTGATTCGGCAGAAACCAGTTTACAGTTGAAGGGAATCATGAGTGTAAGAAACAGACGTAATACATTTCGTACAGTCTTCTCTGAAGTCTAATATCTTTGTGTGTAATCCTGATGTTTAGGTTGCGTGATTTTTATTTGGTTTCAAACAGAAAAGTGTAAAATTTTGAGACACCCTAAACCTGTCCGGACTCCGGAGTCTAAAATTAAAGAATCAACTTATGACTTAATTTCAGTTACAACTTAGAATTTACGTAAAATCACGAGTTGGTATACTTTATTTAATTCACCAAAATCGACGAGTTAAATAATTTAAGCTTTGGCTTAAAGTTAAATATATACAGAGCGTCCCATATCATATTAGATTATCTCTAATCTTTAATGACAAAATAAACCCTTAATACTCGAAAAACTTATCATTTTCCGCAAGAAAATTCTTTTATAAGCCTTATGTTATTTTTCAAATTGATTCATTATAATTAAATTTTCTTATTAGTCCCGAAAATCGCAATTTAGACCCGTTGACGGTCTAATATGATGTGGGACACCCTGTACTTAAAAGTTACTTCGGTCCGGGGTAGAATTTAAGTTGAAAATTAACAATTAAATTAAAACTTTTCGTTCTTTAGTTTAAGACTCATGGAATAGGTAGTTTTCAAATGTTTTCAATCAAAAAGTTAAACTGAAGTACCAAGCACGTTTCTGTTATACTGCAAAAATTGTAATATCAATTTGTGTGATCGTTTTTTCAATGTGATTAAAATTATTTAAAATTGATGATCCGTCGTTTTAAAACTCGTCGGTAAACCATAACCATTTTTAATGTTACCAAAATGGAGAAAATTTACCTTCGATAGACTTTCTAAAATAGCCACCATGCAGGGCAATGCCGGGTGCCCCAGCTTGTCTATAGTAAGTAGAAACTTTTTTATTTAATAACGCCTTTTCAGTATAAATGATGTGTTTTGAAAGACCATATTTTCTAAATCAATTTACTCGTTGTTTTAGTGGTATAAAATATATGAATGATCCGTCCCTACATATTTGTATTGTATTCCTTACTAAACGTGCTCAGTAATTTTATTTTCATAAATCATACCAACCTTCAGTTTTGTTAAACAAATATTATGAAGTTAGGAGAAGGGAATAAATATTGATATTTTTAGATTTACGATAATATATGTTTTATTATTAATAATTTTAATGATTTTGGTGCTTTATCTAATGATAATCTGAGAATAAAAATATCTTTGTGATGGAACTTGTATACAAAGTTCAAATGAACGCAAACACAGAGGGGAATCAAGAGGGATGAACAAAATTTTAATTTTTTTTGAACAGCAGATTTGAGATATACTTTATACAGACACACAATTTATCTTAATCCTATGTTACATGTTCAGTTTTAAGATTTATTTGGGTTGAGAAGATTGACACATGTAAACATGCTGTCAGCTGTTGTACATCATACATATATACAGAGAGATCCAACAAACATACCAACATATGTTTTCTTCGTTTTTTGCTTTAAAAAACATACTTAGTATTTTCAGAGATAATTTTTTTCTCTTTCTCTGCGCTTGCTCATTGTTTTAAATTTCATAAAAAGATTTAAAATGTGACGTGATGATAATATTTAAAAAAAATAAATCTAATATAAATCTCGGCATAAAGCGGTCAATAAAAATTTGAAAAAATCTCTCACAAAAATTGATTACGGAAATAAATTTTGCCACAAACTCAAGTTTTCTAATCCTTATATCTTTGCAACTTGATGGTGTAAACCTTTGATATTTCAAACCTTCTTAATTTGATCTAACATGGTCGGCATTCATAGTTTGAAATATTGAAGGAATAATACATTGGATTACAAAATCAGAGTGGCAACGATCCAATACCTTTGTTAATATATGCCTGCATATCTAGATCTCAGGATTCGTTTGTTAATAAATTATGTTTGAACTTAACACCAATCAATATGCTGTCTATACATGATTTGCCTCTAAAGAATTATAAAAGATTGCAAACTTAGCACTTTGCAATCGATACCCATTTCCCGTTCTATACCATAGGGTTTCTCCCTTCCGTTTACGTGCTTGTCCTTAAAAGTCAGCTGAGTTCTTTTTAAACATATTTCAATTTTCTTTTAGACAAAATACGATTTAGTTTAGTTTGATTCAGCGCAGTTCATGCGAGACTTCTGATTCAATAATACTTGGATACAGAAACTGTTTTAGTGTTTCCTCATGCATCTTTTTAAATCTATCTCTCTTAGCTTATGCAGCTTTTTAAGCCTAGCTCTCTTAGCTTATGCAGCTATCATAGTTTTCATGAAACTAAAGTGTACTTTATCATTCTTCCATACTTCATCGTGAATTTCATAATGAACGTGCTATATGAAGTAATCATCGTGCTTTAAAGTTAAATTAGCTGTACATTATAGCGCGTGAGCCATAAAGTACAAAAACGTTTCATAAAATTACCTATAACACTGTTATTTTGGCACGACGAGCTATAAAGTTTTTGGACTATTTTTTCTATATCTCGAAGGTTCTCGGTTTCTCGATAAAAAGAATAAAATTGTTATAAATAGTTAATGCAGCTCTCATATGCAATTTATACAGCTCAAGCAATTGAGGCATATTTACCACAGTGTAGTGATAAAGTGATTATCTAGGTTACTGATGCCACGGACACAATAAAGGAATTGTCGGAATTAACGCCTTGAAAGACATAAAAATGGTGATATATACCTGATGGTCACTGTGATAGATATTAAAGGGAACCAGTGTGAATCGGACATGCCACTTTGTCGTTCTAAAAATGGACGATCACTTTTCGTGCACAATTTCATTCATATGATGACATTGCAATAAGCAAAATGATGAGAGGACGTTTTGTTGAGACTAATTACAAATATACAACCTAGTCAGGAACATGACCTAATAATATATCTGAAATATACAACCTAGTCAGGAACATGACCTAATAATATATCTGAAATATACAACCTAGTCAGGAACATAACCTTATACTTGGTAGATCTGAAATATACAACCTAGTCAGAAACATGACCTAATAATAGATCTGAAATATACAACCTAGTCAGGAACATGACCTAATAATATATCTGAAATATACAACCTAGTCAGGAACATGACCTAATAATAGATCTGAAATATACAACCTAGTCAGGAACATGACCTAATAATAGATCTGAAGTATACAACCTAGTCAGAAACATGACCAAATAATAGATCTGAAATATACAACCTTGTCAGGAACATGACCTAATAATAGATCTGAAATATACAACCTTGTCAGGAACATGACCTAATAATAGATCTGAAATATACAACCTAGTCAGGAACATGACCTAATAATAGATCTGAAATATACAACCTAGTCAGGAACATGACCTAATAATAGATCTGAAATATACAACCTAGTCAGGAACATGACCTAATAATAGATCTGAAATATACAACCTAGTCAGGAACATGACCTAATAATAGATCTGAAATCAACCTTACTTTAATGTTATTGCCTCGTAATATTAATCTAATTGGTATAACAACATTTTAAATGACATTGTTTTTGAATATTTTGCTTGTCTGTCTGGGACTAATCAATCCTCATAATTTTCAAAATCCTATATTCTTTAAACTTGATGGTTTACATTTCACAATTAGTTTTGACTCTTTAATCCGACAAGTTTCATCGTTTAAAAATATGGAATATCTACAAAATCAAATTTCGAATTAAACAATAAGAGTGTGTGGCGAGGTTTCATTTCCTTTAGCTATTCTCATATATCTCAAGGTACAGATATACATATATTTGATATTATATGGAACAAATATTGTAAAATGGATTGAAGATGGATTATCTATAAAGTGGAAAAAGATGGCAATAATTGATACAAATTGCTTTTTCAGAAAACTTTGCAGAAAACAAAATGGATTCTGGTGATCAGAAAAAAGGTAACTTTAGAAGATAAAAATAAGGAATAAAACCATGTATCGAAAACCATCTTATCAAAAAAGGAAATTTGATCGAAAATGTGTAATTTTCTAGTATTTAATTCCTGATAAGTAATCATCTACGATCTACATGCTCTTCCTCCCTTTTCTCTTTCGTCAGTTTCATTGTCCAATCTTGGAATTCCATTCTTATTTTTACATTTTTATACTTGTTTCCTGTCAATGCCTTCTAATTTCTAATGAAATGGAGATCAATGCTTGATCCTGACTCCTGAGATTCACATTTCATAAGTTCTGAACTTCTGACTTCTGACTTTTTTCTTCCTTCAATTTGTGTTTTTTATACTTTCTGCTTCAATCCTTCCTTCATTCTCAATTATTTAAATTTTTCCCGATTTTTTTATTTTCCGCGTCATTTTTTGTTTTACTTTTTGCTGATTTTTATTTGATAAAGTGATTTTTGTTAATGTTTTATAAAACTTATTTCAGCGAGTTTAGTTCGTACTGGGAGCAGGGTTAAAGATTTACAGAAAATTTTCGATTCAGGTTCAATTTTCCTATTTTTTACCTTGATTCAGGTTTAGTTTTTTTTTTTATGTAAGTTATTCGCAACAGAACTATTTCTAGAAATATTCGATTAGCATTTTTAAACCAAAACAGCTTTAAATTATACTTCATACAAGGAAGAAAACATATTTATCGTACAATATTCTGGTTCTTATTGTATACTAGCGTTTCCCAGGTTAGTCATGTTCTTCCCGCCGTTTACCCGAGCTATGTTGAAAATTAACAAGCAGACACCCAGACAAACAAAGATTACAACTTTATACATATATAGATAAATGATCGGTGAAGTCATAAAAAATTATGAAATATAATAAATAGGACGAAGTCGAGATATTGGAACTGGTTCTTTAAGGTTTGTAAACAACAGGTAAAATCTGCTAATAATTTAAATATTGGTCCTCACCACAATATAGTTATTCCACATTTTTTTGAAAATATGATTTGGTCTTCAGTCTTAACGATATAATAAACTTTG
Source organism: Eurytemora carolleeae (assembly GCF_000591075.1). NCBI lineage: Eukaryota > Metazoa > Arthropoda > Copepoda > Calanoida > Temoridae > Eurytemora > Eurytemora carolleeae. Next base: position 297,249 of record NW_019396066.1, on the reverse strand, counting down.
AATGAATAATTTTAAAAAATCTAAATAAAAACCCAAGAAAACTGAACAAGGGTTAAATCATGATTTGTAAAAAAGAAAAGATGGGGAAATGTATCCCTGTACCGTGTACGTATTGTGGAGGAAATAATTGAAAGAAATACTCTCGACTCATTCTTAATTTTTCATATCCATATATCTTTGCAATCTGAGATGGGAACTTATTGTGGATATCGAGATCATATACTTGTTAATCTGCAGATTAATTAAATTTTTATTCGATATCCCACACGGTAATCGTACCCAGTCAGGGGATGAAGGGGTGGAATAACTGAAATTAAGAGATTAAGCATTGATTAAAAGTAAACACAAAGGATATCGAGATCAAGCAATCGGGGTTTATAAGTATCCAACACAAAAGTTTCCAGCTCTTGATATTTCTATCTGTGATATTTCTACCTGTGATATTTCTACCTGCGATATTTCTACCTGTGAAATTTCTACCTATGATATTTCTATCTGTGATATTTCTACCTGCGATATTTCTACCTGTGAAATTTCTACCTATGATATTTTAACCTGTGATATTTCTGCCTATGATATTTCTATCTGTGATATTTCTACCTGTGATATTTTAACCTCTCATATTTCTACATATGATATTTCTACCTGTGATATTAATACCTGCGATATTTCTACCTGTGATATTTCTACTTGTGATATTTCTACTTGTGATATTTCTACCTATGATATTTCAACCTATGATATCTGCTGGATCAAATAGTAAAAATATAAAATACTAAGGTTAACACCACCAGGTTGCCAAGTCTCCAAGTTATCCAATATCTACTATTGGAAAAAAGTCTAATTTAGTCTCGAAATATTAACAGTTTTTATCTCATGCATTTATTAAAAATAACTGTCCTTTTCCCCTCATACACAAAGAACAGATTTTTCCAACAAACTTAGACTTTCTATTCCCTTAATCCTTGCAACCTGGTGGTGTAAACCTTGAATATCTTTTTGACTTTCTAATCCCTTAATCCTTGCAACCTGGTGGTGTAAACCTTGAATATCTTTTAGACTTTCTAATCCCTTAATCCTTGCAACCTGGTGGTGTAAACCTTGAATATATTAAACTCAGACTATTTGATATAACATAATTCACAGTGTAAAATATGAAAGGTCTCCGGCATCGAGTTTCAAAGATATAGGGACTTAAAGATCTGCATTTTGTGGCAAAAACTCAGTTTCTTTCTTAATTGACATCCCCCCCCCCCCCCCTTCCCTCACCCCAATAAACGCTCCCTCCTTCTACCCTCCTCTCTATTCCGGAAAAGAAAAATGTAAACAATAAAGAAATATAAAACCTTGAAAGTAAATTATAAATTCTTCTGAAAGACTAAAGTGCTTATTTAAGATTATGATTTATGATATATTGATATTGAGAAATATTATATTGATATTGAGAAATATTAGTTCCAAGTTATTAAAATATTAAAAAATTTTCTTTTAGCACCGGAAACTAAGTCAGTAAACGTTTACTTTATCTCGGAGCAAATTATTACGCATTTTTTTCTTAAAAATAAGCAATATCTAGAGAAAACATAGTATTTTATCTATTTATTTATAGATCAAGATATTCAAATTAAGATAATTTACACTGTTAAAAAGTGACCTTGTTCTGATTTCTGACGTAGAAAATATTCATAGAATTCGTTTGTATATTGCGAATTTCCCATATGTGTATTTTCATTTTGTTTGATCCTGGATAAAAATATTTGATATCAAATGATTGATATATTTCATCAGAGAAGTGGAAAATATTGATAATTCTTCCAATCACTCATAATATATATATTTTCAACCCAAATATAGATTGTAAATTCATTTTATCCAGGATTAGTAATTTATCAAGGTAGGAATTAATTAAAAACATTTATTTGTTAGAAAAATTGTATAAAAAGAAGATATTTTTCATCATTATTTTTATTTGCAGAAATCCTCTACCGGCCCTAGTTCAAGATCATTCAGTATCGCCCTCGGTATGTTTTATTCAGTTTAAAGGGATTGCTCACTGTTTTCAGAATAAGTGTAGACAATCAAACGTAAATAAAATATTTGTAAATTCATAGAACCATGGCCACCAGAATGAATTCCTAAATTGTGTATGTGTTAATTTAAAAGTGGAATCACTATTGGAAAAATTTGCTCAAATGCAATAAAGGTTTTAGCACGTTAATCTTTATCATACATTTTTTTCTATCCAAAAACTAAATGTTTTTAAGGTATGGATTCTAAATTTGAATTTAGTCTTTCCTCTGATAGCATAATATGGACAAGAGATTTATTTCTATGTTCTTACAGTTTATAAATTATTAAGATCATTTTGATGTTCGATTTCGTTTCAGGATTTGTTCAGAAAACCAAGTTTTTCCGCTACAACAGATTATCCGCCGGAAAATAATAGGCCGCCGACGAGATTTCGGCCACGTGGACGAACAGATCGAAGCATTCAATTTGGACGATCAGTTTTGTCTGGACGAGATCAAGGTTCGTTCTTTTAACATTAAATATTGATAATCGAATCAAAGGAATAAAGTCTTTTCCACAAACTGAAAATTTCTAATCTCTATATCTTTACAATCTGATGGTTTAAAACTTTGATATTTCAAGCTTAAATTATTTGATAGAAAAGAATGCAAAGTTTGAAAATTATTTAAGAAATTTTTACATTCAATATTTAAAAATAAATTTTCCATTACAGATAAAAATATAGATTCTAAAATTAGAAATATTGTATTAGTAATTGGATACAATTTGTTTAAATTTTAATAAGAGCATCCCGTAATAAGTTTTGAAGCAAAATATATTCTTTTTTAAGATCTAAATGTTTATTTTGTAAAATTATAACATAAAACATTACTGGTTAAAAGATATGTGTATATACTAAATATACATGTTTATAATGACATTTTACATTTATATATATTTTCACTGTCTATTAAACAAAGATTAGTTCTCGAATGTGCGTGTACCAAATCACATCCTTTTGTGCTCACCAGGGGCTCCTACTGTAGAGGAACCATCACCAGGGGCTCCTACTGTAGAGTAACCTGCACCAGGGGCTCCTACTGTAGAGGACCCTGCACCATGGGCTCCTACTGTAGAGGAACCATCAACAGGGGCTCCTACTGTAGAGTAACCTGCACCAGGGGCTCCTACTGTAGAGGAACCATCACTAGGGGCTCCTACTGTAGAGGAACCATCACCAGGGGCTCCTACTGTAGAGGAACCATCACCAGGGGTACCTATTGTAAAAGAACCATCGCCAGGGGCTCCTACTGTAGAGGAACCTGCACCAGGGGTTTTTAGTTTTGAAAAACTTGGTCCTCCTTTACTAAAACCTGCTCTGTGGGTTCTAAAAGCTCTAGGGAAAACTGGTCTGAGAGCTCTGGATCCTGGAAGATTTCCTCTTTAGGTTCCTAATCCAGTAGAACCCGCTCTAGGGGTTCCTGCGCTATCAGAAACTGCTTTAAGTGTTCCTCCTTGACCTGCACCTGTTCTTTTGGGTCCTAACTGGCTGAAATCTTCACTGCTGGTTCTTTCTTTGGATAGAACCATTCTAGGGGCTTCGGCTGTACTGGAACCTGCTCCAAGGTCAGGAACTGCTGAAGAAGCTCCGGGGGTTCCATTTACAGGCCTCAGGATTTCTTTTCTTTTCTTTATCCTTCTCCGCAGGTTTCGATTCTGAGTTTGTGTTTTTTGTTTCTCCTGGTTCCATCCTGATGACAGAGAATCCCCGGACAAGGGAAGAGGAGAATTTGAGAGTGTGAAAAACTCCTGACCTCCCCTATACCACAGGTTTAGTGTAACATCTAGGCCTGATAGAGAACACTGATGATACAAGTCTAGGATCCTTTCTCTGAGTTCCATAGTAACTATAAGGTGTAATTCAACTGATTCGAAAATATATTCTAACATTCCTTAAAAAGTATTTAGTCCATCAGGTGACTATAGTGTTTAAAGTTAATGTTATATTTATTTTTCAAAAAAAAACATTTTCTATAATTCTATGATTACGCGCACTCTAATCTTAATCATGTGCGCGCAGTGGGGAGGAGGCACCATTAATTCTTGCCAATCCCTCTCTTTATCCCTCATACTAATTAATTAAAAATTGTACCTAAAATATGCATTTTATTGATTTCACATGTCGATTTTAATATGTACAATTTTGATACTTTTAGTGGGATGAATGCGTTTTATAACTAATAGAAATTTATTATCATATTTTTAATTGATTTTTTTTTTCAGAATCTGACTCAGATAAGAAAGGTAAAAATACAATAAATTGCTTTATAATTACTTTGGAGCAAGCCCTCCTCCCCTCCCATTACTTTGGAGCAGGGCCCCCCGGCCTCCCCTCCCATATTGTAGTAAATGGAAAGTATATTTTAAAAGGGAGAGGGTAGGGGAGTACAATTTACCTCATTATCCTTCACTAGCTGAAGGGCCGGGCGTTGCCCGTTTTAGCCATAAGTCACCCCCTGGATACCTCTGGGTTCCCTCAAAAAATGTCAGCCCATTCGGTCGAGCCGAGGGAGCATATATACGAATGTCTTGTTTTGTTATGTAGAAAACTAGCTGAAGGGCCCGGCGTTGCCCGTGGATTTTTTTTTAATTTTGAAAAAAATCGATTTTTTTAGTGTCCACAAAAATTTCAATTGGTCCAGTCGTTTGGCCGGCGATACGCAACATATCCGAATGTCTTGTTTTATTATATAGATTATGCTGTTTGGACTACTACGTTTTTATTATTCCTCTAGTAACCTGAATTAGTAATTCTGAAAAGATCGAGGGAAAGTGAAGTTCTTTTCTTCAAAGATGTGATATCTTTAAAATAATGTGCTAAAATTTGTAAAACAAATCGTCAAATCGTCATGAACGATATTTCTGTAAAATCTGAGTTAGCTGTATGTACCTGTATGTGTCGGTTTTAATCCTCGTGACTTTCAATGTGAACACCAGACAACTACATTTTCTTGGAGGATACTTAGAATTATTCTAGACGCTGGATATTTCTTTTGATAAAAATATAGCTAATTAATTATAAAATAATGAAAACATTTTTTCAGGAAATATCTCTGTCCATCAGAGAGTAGAACGGAGGAGTTCTTTCGCGTCCTTCGATTATACGCTTAGATCAGGATCCGTTAGTAATCAATCAATCAAACTTTCCAAACTTCCGGTTTGTCAAGCAACCGTCTCTAAAGCAGATCAAACAACCAGACAACAAGAAGACCAAACAACCAGTTTTCAAGTATACCAAACAACCAGCCAGCAAGAAGACCAAACAACCAGCCACAAAGCAGACCAAACAACCAGCTTTCAAGTATACCAAACAACCAGCCAGCAAGAAGACCAAACAACCAGCCACAAAGCAGACCAAACAACCAGCCAGCAAGAAAACCAAGCAACTAGTCAGCAAGAAGACAAAGCAACCAGGCAGCAAGAAGACCAGACAACTAGTCAGCAAGAAGACAAAACAACCAGTCAGCAAGGAGATCAAACAATTAGCCAGCAAGGAGACCAAACAACCAGCCAGCAAGGAGACCAAACACCGAATCTTTATCCGGAACAACCCAATCAATTAGAAAACTGGAAGCAAGGAAACCAATCCTACTCGAGTAAAGTATATAAAATATCTAGAAATAAAGTTGATTCAACAACTATAAAGCACTCGTCGAAGGAAAATACGCAAAACATTTACCAAAATTATTTCACTTCTCGTGATACAGATACAAACAAAAACCGTGATGAACGAAGAGAGCGAGAAGAAAAAGAAGGAAAACACAAAGAGCAAGACGGATCTGATAAGATAAAAGATCTAAACAAAATAGGAAACGTTTTGGAAGCAAGTAAACAAGAAGATTCAGTCAATCATTCAGAAAACTTGGAGCAAGAGCAACAAAATGAGAAAAATCTAGAAGAAGAATTCGAAAAATTAGAGAAAATTGAACCGGAAGCAAAAACCATGTCCCGAACCCCCGTTGTGAGGATGACAAAACTGTCAAGTCTTGAAACTAACCAGAGATTAGAAATAAATGTTGACAGGGTTTTTTTCAAAACAGAGATAAGAAGTAGAAATAAAGATAAAGAAAAAGAAAAAAGAGAAGAATGCTCGGAAGAAGGGTTGAATGAGCAGAATGAAGAAGTGTACCTGGATAAAGATGCAGTTTACGACCTGGATAAAGGTTCAGCTTACGACCTGGATAAAGGTTCAGTTTACGACCTGGATAAACGTTCAGCTTACGACATGGATAAAGGTTCAGCTTACGACCTGGATAAAGGTTCAGTTTACGATATGGATAACGGTGCAGCTTACGATCTAGATAAAGGTTCAGCTTATGACCTGGATAAAGGTTTAGCTCACGACCTGGATAAAGGTTCAGCTCATGACCTGGATAAAGGGTCAGCTTATGACCTGGATAAAGGTTCAGCTTACGACCTGGATAAAGGTTCAGATTACGACCTGGATAGTGATTATGAACCTTCTCTTCAGGTTCGGACTGATGATAATCTTAGTTTCTCAGGTTAATATTTATTTATGTTTCTTTGCTACGTAAAAAAAATAAGTTATTTTTCTTAAAACCTTAAGAAAAAAAAGACATTGATATATTTATTCCTCGGCCCAGTTCACCCATGTTCTTGATTCATTTTTTAATTTTAATTTTTTATCTATAAATTTAGTACTTGTAATCTCTCTTTGTTCGTATGTTAAAACACAAAGCTCCGAACACCTTTGACCGATTTCCCTCAAATTTTGATTGGAGAACTTATGTAATAATGAAAGTAATACTGAAATGTAGAAAAGGTTAGAAAAATCTTGATTTTGTATTCTACTGCACAATTTACCCTAAACAGTAAACAACCATTCCTTGCCTTTTAATCCTTTTAAATATATATTTTATTAAACTTTCCATTTCATTATAGGATCTAGTTGCTTTGAGAGGGACTATGTGGATATATCTGATATAGAGGTAAAAATATACTTGAATATTTAAATTTCAACAACTAGTTTTAATCTAGTTTTTGAGAATCTTAAATTTGATTTGAATAAATGTAAAAACTGAAAGGTTTCAAAGCTAAACTAAATTCTTAGAACTTTAATTTCGGATTAGAAAATTATAATTATATTTACTCATAGAACATGTTTTTAAATATTCACTAGAAAAGTCAATTCAACCCTAAACAAATTTAGTTTAGTTATTTATATCATTTTAATTTTATTTGTGAGGGTTACCTATACAATTCAATAACTCAAGAGAACTGAGACTCTTTAGTCTTTCTAAAATTGCCGCCTTTTCAGCTTCTAGATTGTGTTTCCAAACTTAAAATTTAATTTACTGTTGTTCTGTAGCGTAGTGGGGCTTTCAATTATTTCACGAATAATAACACTCTCATATCGTCAATAAAGTTCTAAAATAGTTCTGCAATAAGTTAAAAATGACCAAGATTAGTTCAATCTATCGAACACTATATAAACCCGTTTTTTTCTAATTTTAGACGAACAAAAAAGAATTGTGTTTTAAACATATTCAAATTAATATAGAATGTTGTTTATAAAAATAATCAATATTGGGATTATTTCAATTTCTATCAGTTGCTTTGAATTGTTTAAAACTAAGACTGTAACACAAGGGAAAAAAAGAAAAAAACAAGAAAATATTTTCTCTGAAAAATTGGTGGATCTAGATTGGGACAGATAATTTGTAAGAAAATACAGCAGGATTTAACACAGAAAACTAGATTAACTTTAAAATAAAATAAGAGCAAATTAAGCGGCAAAAAAATAATAAAACAACAAAGAAAAACAAATAAGGAAAATAATACATCTTTAAGTGACTGTTAATGTTTCTTTTTAAGTGACTCTCCATCTAAGCAATTTAGTATTTCATTCATAAAAATACACGTTAAACCTTTCTCTGGTAAACAACTCTCGCAGCGAAAGGGTGCGTGGTTTCTACTCAACAAGAAAGAAGCTTTAAGTGGATTGATCCAAGTGAGTGATGATAAAGAGAATGGTGGACAAGCAGGTAGAGTCAATGGTTGCCAGCGATAGGTATCTGGGGGTATCCAATCCGGGAGCAATGAGTGTGAAGCCCTTAGTCAGCTGGAATCTCTCATCAGTATGAATGAAGCGTGGATGGATGAATGTGCTGCCAGATTACAACCTCTGGTAGATTAATATATAAACCCAGACAACACAAAACTTTTGCAACAGAAAAATTTCCGAGATTTGATCGTGACAACCCGATCATGTCCTGGGGACAACAAAAAATCTTTAAAAAATAAAATGGAAAATTTCGTCGCTTTTCCAACTTGAAAAAGGTGAACTTTACTCATAACTTCCTCCATTGTTTCAGAAGCAGAAATCCGCAAGTCACGTTAATAAATATATATAAAATATAAATATAAAAAGATTTTAAGGTAACTGTTGTGTTTCGGATGTGTCATAATTTTTTTAAATCAAGGATCCCCTTGAAGTTACGTATACAGTCCCTTTTAAACCTCTTTACCTTGAAAGCATATTTAATCAGTACTTACAAAAATGTTGTTTTTTTATTAAACAAAAATAGATTTTTAATAAAAATTGAAATTTTTTTAAACTAGGGTTGTCCGTGGAATTTTAAAAAATTCAAAAGAATTTGGATTTTAAAAAATTCAGATTTTAAAAAAAATCTAATTTTTGAAGAAAGAACAATTTCGAATTTGTTTTAGCCAGGGGTTCTCAAGGGTTTCCTCAGAAAATTTCAGCCAATTCGGTCCAGCCGTTTGGCAAGCTATATCTAACATATACACAAATAAATATAAACGAAGAGCTTTATTATATAGAAGACTAACTGAAGTGCTATGTGTTGCCCGTGGATATTTCTTAAATCGAATTTTCATTTAAACGATTTTGAAAAAAAGTTGAATTTTTTAGCCTTTGTTACCCCCGGGGTAATCAAGGGTTTCCCCAAAAAAATTTAGCCCATTCGGTCTAGCCATTTGGCCAGCTATAGATAACATATATTCAAATATATATAAGCGAAGAGCTTTATTATATTTATAGAGATAAATGTAGAAATATAATAAGAATAATTCCACGAGCGTCAATATAATGTAACCTAATTTTCATCCATTTTCTCTATGTAAATAATTTACAGATACATTTTTGTTTAGGGTCGTTTATCACTATATATATCTAACATATCTAATAAATATTTAATATTCATATATTTATGTATCTATTATCTAATATCTAACAATCTAATAAATCTTAACTATATTTCTCAAACATATAATATCTATAAATCCAATATAACTATATCTATCCTATATATCTAAAATCTATCTAAATAATGTAGCTCTCTTTGGCCGGACTGGACCAAATTGGCTGAACTTTGTTTAGGGAACCCATGGGTACATTTGAATATTTTAAAATTTTTTAAAACGATTTTTTTGTTTCAACAATAGGTTTTTTTTTTAATTTTGATTTTTTTAATTTCCACGGGCAACGCCGGGCACTTCAGCTAGTATATAATAAATCTAATATCTATCATCTAATATATCTAATATCTATTTGTCTCATAAAGCTAATCTATTGATCAGGGATCTGCTGAGGTTTCTTCAACCCTATCCTCGGATAATGATAAGTACGAGGAGTTTGGGAGAAGGTAAATATCTAATTATATATATATTAAACAGATTGTTGTATTATTGTAATATGTTCAGTCATATTTTGATTTTAATTTCAAATAAAGCTTTTTGCTCATATATATTTGTATATATGTTAACAGTACCTGGCCAAACGAATGGACTGAAACTTCTTGAGGGAACCCATGTGTACCCCCGGGATAACATTTTTTTCGTCAAAAATTTGATTTTTTTTCTTAAAAAATTTAATTATGTTTTTTAAAATCTTATTTAAAAAATTCCGACTTGAGCTAGTCATTATTGTTATAGCCCAAGATAAGAATTTCTGAAATATTTTAAATTTTTGAATAAATTTTCATAATAAAATTTAAAAATAAAAATAAAAAACACATTTGACCATCTGTACTGTGTGCATTGTACTGTACAGTGTAAGCTATATAGAGTAAAATACACAGCAGCACAATATTGTAAATAATGTACTTAATCCACGGTATAAAGTGTAAAGTGTACTCTAGTGTGTACTGTGAAACGTAAATAGCACAGGATCACAATATTGTAAACAATGTGCTTATTCCACGGTATAAAGTGTAAAGTGTACTCTAGTGTGTACTGTAAAACGTAAATAGCACAGGATCACAATATTGTAAACAATGTGCTTAATCCACGGTATAAAGTGTAAAGTGTACTCTAGTGTGTACTGTAAAACGAAAATAGCACAGGATCACAATATTGTAAACAATGTGCTTAATCCACGGTATAAAGTGTAAAGTGTACTCTAGTGTGTACTGTAAAACGTAAATAGCACAGGAGCACAATACTTTCACATTACTATACAATACAGTAAAACGAAACTAATGTGATCAATGCACAGTAAATGTGTAAAGAATGAAGTAGATATATTTTGGTCTATTCGTAGAAATCTCTCCATATTATTGCAAATATAACGAGGAAAAAACAAAGCTTGTATGACGTGTGTAGACTTTTATCTTAGAATCTATGAGATACAGGGATACCCACAAAGGACGAGACTTCAGAGACGACTGTACAGAATTCATAGTGCCTGTTTCCTTATATTCATGCTTCCCTGTAACTATAAAATTCTATATTTTTTTGCCATTTGATTTAAAAAGCCATTTAAAAATCACATTCAATCAAAACTTAATGTTTCAAGTCGTCTTTGCAGTCTCATGCTTTGTATAAAACCTAGGATGAGGATAGCCAAAGTTTTTTTTTTAAAAATGTATAAATCCCTATATTTTCCACTAATTTTGCACATGATCTTTGTGAGGGGGAGGGTAAAGGTTGACCCCCCCCCCCCCCGTATATACATATACTGGATTTTTAAAGCATCAGCCAACTAGATTGGCAACTAAACAACTTTTTGCTGCAAAAAATAATGCAAAATTTATTAACTTGATCTAAATCTGTGCTTTTTGTACCTTTTTTAGTAAAACTGTGTTTTCTCAATAAAAATGTCTAATTTTGTCATTAAATAATAAAATTTAAAAGTGAAAATCAAAAGAAATTATGTTTAGAAGATCCAGTGATGCAGGTCCAATCTTAAGTAATCAGTTGAGTTCCTACAAATCCTCGAAACCTTCGAAAACTGATGGATTTGTTGGGTTCTCTAGGTAAGCCTCCCCCCCCCAATTATCCAGGGAGTCGCCTCTGTTTCGACTTTATAGTTTAAACTTCCTAAAAATGTTCTCCTATGGCGTTGAATTTCGTAATTATATGCGCCATATTCCAAAACGATCTTTTTTCTTCATTTTTTCTTCATACTAAAGAATGCTCAGAACGTACAGTAAAGTTGTACATATTGTCAATTGGTAGCAGCCAAGAAAATTCTCAAAAATGGGACTTTATCTTGTTCCACCATAATTCCAAATAAACCTAAAGAGAGTTATAAGAGATTCCCGGTAGCCTCATTGTGCATATTTGGTTGGCTCAATTTGTCCTATGTGTATGTGTATATTTGGTTGGCTCAATTTGTCCTATGTGTATGTGTATGTGTATATTTGTTACAGATATTAAGCAAAACATTTCTTAGGATTATTTTCTGCGGACCAAATTTACTATGTTTAAATTTCCTGTCTTTTGACTTTATTTCTAGTTTTTTTTATGCTCGAACACATTTTCTTCAGAATTATATTCCAGTGATTTTTTTTCTTCAGACTTTATTGACAGTCCTTCATATTATTTTAGGGATTAAAAACCCAAGATTTTATTTCCAGGGACATTTGTCTTGGAACTTTAGGATATCCCTTTTGAATATCATGCTTGACGAAACTGAAAATTATATAAAACAGAATTTGAATGAATATTCTTGTTGCAGATTTACTATTTTAGTATATATTTGAACCTTTTTGCGGAAAAATCTGAAGAGTCAGGTTCTCAAATTTAAAATTTTGAAAATCATTTTCTTAATTTCCCTTTCATTGCTCAAGATTAATCTGCGGATGAGAGAAGAAGAATTCTTGAATTTTTCCTTCTATTTCTTAATTACACAGTTCAGAGCTCGGAACTTTTATATCGTTAATCTTGAACACTTGATCTCGATATTCAATGTTGGCATTTTTTATTTAAGAATCAATCCTAAGAAAGAGGGATAAAATTAACCCGCAGATTTAGATCCCGAGATTCACAGCACAAAAGATTTGACTTCTGGATTAGTTTTTGAATTTATCCTGAGATTAAGCGCTCAGACGGTTTCTATCCCCATCGCTATGGTTTAGCATTGAACGCTGAATAGCTGAAGATTGAGTGCCGGGAGACTCGAGGTTACAATGTAATCCGTGCTGGTGTAAACTAGCGCGGTTTCTTGGCACTTAATTTAAAAATGTATGAAAAAGAAAATCTACGAAATCCTTTATTAATCAAAGGTTTAAAATGTATCGTTGTAAATCGGTTATACCACTCTACAATTGGAAGGTCACTTGAAATTACGCTTACAGGATCCCTCGCAATTCTTCAATACATTCATTCATGCACTGTGAATCGAGTTCAGTCGCTGAAGCTTAGCGCTATACCAAATAAATGTTTTGCCCTCTGTAAAATGAATGTTCTTTTGAAACAAAATGTTGTGAATTTTATTCAAATTCTTTCTGTATGTGACTGCAGGTAGCATTCAACTTATCTTATTCAGTAAAACAATGCATATTTTAAATGAATAAAAGGATTTTCTACTTTCTTTTTTATAAATTTAAAAGCTTGCAGGATCTTGTAATGTTTGTTATATTTTCCAGATTTCCACAGCAGATTTACAATAAAGCAATCAGGTAATATTAAGATACACAAAATTTAAAAAATACATTTGGTTAAAGGGCATGAGATTCATTGTTGATTTAAATGTAGGGTTAAATATTAAAGTAATTGGGCAAATATTTTGATTTGGTTAATTTCTATCTTTGTTTAGGTTCGGGTTTGAGTTAAATCTTCTTGTACTAGGAGAACAAGGGCTTGGAAAACAGACCTTTATCAACTCTTTATTTAAGGTAGATTGGAGGGAGTTTTGGGAAGATTAGAGAAAGTTTTGGTGAAATTGAGGAAGTTTGGGGCAGAGTTTGGGGAGGTTTGGTACAGTTGGTGGAGTTTTGGTAGAGTTGGAGAGTTTTAGTAATGTTGGGAGAGTTTTGGTAGCGTTGGGATAGTTTTGGTAAAGTTTGGGAATTTTGGTGGATTTAGGAGAGTTTTTTGAAGTAGTTAGGGGAGTTCTAGAGGATTTGAAGAGCTTATGTAGATTTAGGAGAATTGTGGTAGAATTAGGAGAGTGTGGTAAAATTAGAGATGTTATTTATCCGATTCATTCAATTGTACACAACAGTTCTCAATCAAAACCCATGAATGAGATATTTAAGCTCTAATATTTGATATTAAACATAAATCTAGTTTAGACTAAAATACTTTCGTTTTTATTAAGAATAAATCTATAATAAAAAGTCACAACTTTAACTATTTATTACTATTTATAAAAGTTTTTTTCAGCGTTTTGTAAATTTACATCGTGATTCTCCAATGCCTACTGCCAATTGATCAAACTTTATTTAGAAAAAAATGTTATTAGAAAAGTGTAAAAAAAGAGGAACTTTGAAATTTTTCCAATTTGGGGAAATAGATGAAAATATTTTTAAGTAAAAATATAAAAGATTTAATTTTTCAGCGAGATTTATCCTGCCGAGCTAACCAGCAAAACACAGAGGTAACAATAAAAATGACAAGATTAACTAAAAAGTTCTGCTTTTACAAAGCGTCTATTCCAAATAAAGAAACAATTGTTGGAAAGAATGGAATATTTATCTAATTAGAAAACCCCAGTTGGTAAATATTTCTGAAAAATATTGAGGATTCCAAGATGCATTCCTGGATATATTCCTAGATTTTTGAATATATTACCAGATATATTTTTAGATATGTTTCTAGATATATTCCTGGATATATTCGTAGATATATTCGTAGATATATTCCTAGATATATTCCTAGATATATTCCTAGATATATTCTTAGATATATTGTTAGATATATTGTTAGATATATTCCTAGATAAATTCCTAGAATGTATTCCTAGATATATACCTAGATATATTCCTAGATATATTCCTAGAATGTATTCCTAGATTTACTCCTAGATGTTTTCTTAGATAAATTCCTAAATATATTCCTAGAAATTTTTCTATATATATTCCTAAATATATTCCTAGATATATTCCTAATATATTCGTAGATATATTCCTAGATATATTTCTAGATATATTCCTAGATATATTCCTAGATATATTCCTAGACATATCTTGGAATATCTATTTGGATTTTTCTTTCATCACGACAAAGTCCTATTGGCTAAAATTCTGTGTCAAATTTTTTTTTCGCATCTCATTTGTGATTCATGGATAAATTCTTCGCCTAGATCCTGGGTTGTTTACGACGCAGAGAACTGGTTCTGAAAGAAAACAATGTACTGCTAAAACTGAGAATTGTTGACATGCCAAACTTTGCATCGCAGATTGATAACAGGTTAATAATATTTTTTAACCTGTTTTCTAATCCCCATATCTTTGTAACCCAATGGGATAGACCTAAGTTATTTCAAACGATAAATACTGTTAGATCAAATAACATATCTTTGAAATATCAAAACCGTACACCGTCAGACTGCAAAGATACAGGGTTTAGAAAATTTTAGTCTCAAATTGTCTTGGATTGAATTTTGAAAAAGTTTTCCTGCACATAACAAAACTTTTGGGTTTATTGTTATATTTTTTTTAAACTTTGAATAACGATATCTGAATTTTCATTTTTATTATTATCTAGTAACTGCTGGGAACCCATTATTCAATACATAGATGCTCAATTCTCCAAGGTAAAAGTAGCTGCTTGGAATTTGTCTTTCTAAATTATTTCTTTTTTTAAAATAGTAAAATATGATCAATACTTTTGATGTTAGAAAGATCTAGAATAAGTCGGGAAGGATGAATTTATTTTATTAGAGGAAAAATTAGATTTCCGGAACAATTTTCTGTCTTATGGCAGCTTATTGATGATTTAATATTAAAGACTAAAAGGGGGAAGTTGAAAGGTCTATGAACATCTTTAATTAAGAATTATTAAATAATAATGTGTCCACGGTCCAAGGATAACCAAATATAAGAAAATTGATGCGCGTAAGAACTTTTCCCGATTCAAAAAAATTATGCAAGAAGCAATGATATAAAAACTAAAACGAGTTATTGAGATATCTGCAAAAAAAATCTCAAAAAAATACTTTTTTCTAAGAACACGGAATTTTTAAAGCGGTTTTTCGAGCCCGTATCAATCCTTTTCATGTTTCTTTTTAATTTCAACGGGTCCGAATTCATTGATCTAGTGCGAAGAAGTTAATACGCAATGCGACAATTTATATAAAAAAATTGTTTTTTTCAGCAGTATTATAAATTTTAGCGAATATATCATTCTATTTTTTAAATACAATGAAGACGATGTTTATATTCAAGTTTTGATTTTAACCAAGCTTTCAAACAGCATGGAATGGGATACACGTAAACATGGAAACAAAGAGAAGCTTTTAATAAACGGCTTTTCTTTGTTTACTTGTAAACTTGTTTGAAATAGCTTGTTAGAAAAAATTATTTTCAGTTTAATATTTGTTTTACTTTCGCTCATCATTATTAAGCAGTGTAAGGTTAATTGTATTTATTGTGACACTAAAACAACATGTTTACCTTGTTATTTATAGATACCAAGGTACCCCTGTATTTTAGTATATGAGAGAAGAGGAAAGAATAGAACGCAGAAGAGTTGATGATACAAGATCTCATGCATGCCTCTACTTTATCCCTCCTACAGGAGCTGGACTCAGGTATACTTTATCCCTCCTATAGGAGCTAGACTCAGGTATACTGTATCCTCCTACAGGAGCTGGACTCAGGTATACTTTATCCCTCCTGCAGGAGCTGGACTAAGGTATACTATATCTCTCCTACAGGAGCTGGACTCAGATATACTGTATCCTTCTTTACTATGACATTTCCCTTGATTTAAAATCTAGAAAATATTTCAAGTTTTTCAATTTCAAACTTCTTTTTAATATTCTTAAAACAGGAATAAATTTAAGATTAAAGAAATATAGATTTACATATTCAAATGGTTGGAAAGGAAGAGTCATTAGCTGGAATTTAATTTTAAAGTTGTGATGTCAATATTAAAGTATTCGAGACTTCCTTTAAATAAAATTTGTGAAGGATCATTTTGAAAAGTATATTAATCTAATAGAGAAAATTAAAAACCATTGAATTTAATCATTTTAAACCTATCGAGACAAACTTCTCTTACCTTGGACCAACCATTCTAACCTAAAGCCAACCTCTCTAACCTGAACAAAACTCTCTAATCTCAACCAATTCTCTAACCTGTATTAACTTGCTAACCTTGACCAACCTATATAACCTAAACCAATCTCTCTAGCCTGTTCCAACCAATCAAACATAAACCAACCTCTATAACTAACCTAAACCTACATTTTTAACCTGGACCAACCTCTTTAATCTAAACCAATCTCTCCAACTTGGACCAACTTCACTAACATGGACTAAATTCTCTTACCTTGACCAAATTCTCTAACCTGGACCAACCTCACTAACCTGGACCAACTTCTCTAACCTGGAACAACCTTTCTAACCTAAACCAACCTCTCTAACCTGAACCAACCTCTCTAACCAAAACCATCCTCTCTAACCTGAACCAACCTCTCTAACCTGAACCAACCTCTCTAACCTAGACCAACCTCTCTAACCTAGACCAACCTCTCTAACCTAGACCAACCTTTCTAACCTAGACCAACCTCTCTAACCTAGACCAACCTCTCTAGCCTGAACCAACCTCTCTAACCTAGACCAACCTCTCTAGCCTGAACCAACCTCTCTAACCTGGACCAATCTCTCTAAACTGGACCAATCTCTCTAACCTAGACCAATCTCTCTAATAACCTAAACCTACCTCTTTAATATATATAGACTGCTGGATATGAGTGTACTTAAAGCACTGGACAGTAAAGTAAACCTTATACCTATAATCTCTAAGGAAAGATTGCATTCATTTTACTTTTGTAGTTATTTAAAAGAAAATGTTTTTAAAAATCAAAGAAGATTAAGTTTTTATGAAAAAAATCTATTGAAAGGCGGACTCGTTTACCTGTGTTGAACTGTCAAGATTTAGAAGGTAATTTTTATTATTTCTCAACAACAAATTTAACAAATTTTTGGTTCTTGTTTTTAGTCGAATATCTGCCGATCTGCAAGCTAACAATATATCCTCTTTTTACACAAACAAATATGGAATTCCAGGTACAATAGTTCTAACTAGTTAGATAATATTCAGAAGATATTTAGTTGTAGCCTGTTATTCTGATATTCAGAAGATATTTAGATGTAGCCTGTTATTCTGATATTCAGAAGATATTTAGCTGTAGCATGTTATTCTGATATTCAGAAGATATTTAGCTGTAGCCTGTTATTCTGATATTCAGAGGATATTTATCTGTAGCCTGTTATTCTGATATTCAGAAGATATTTAGCTGTATCATGTTATTCTGATATTCAGAAGATATTTAGCTGTAGCCTGTTATTCTGATATTCAGAAGATATTTAGCTGTAGCATGTAATTCTGAAACAAAACTTGGTCATAATTTTATTATGATGGCGCAAGAAAAATATATTAAGACAATCATGGATAACCAAATACACTTAATTCGAGGATTAAACAAATAATTCGATCTAACTGTCCACACTTAGTAATTCCCTTACTGGCGAATACGGCATTTGTTATTCATTTAAATCATAGACATATTGAAATTTAACTTTTTAGAAATTACTTTTGAAATATATGTGTAGACATAAAAACTAAAAACCAAAAATAAAAATACTTTATTTTTTAGTCTGTGAACCCAGCTTTGCCTGAAAATTAAAATTACTCTACAAAGTTAACTCACTCAACTTAGAAATTTTTTAACCAAGCTGAGAACATTCCTGTGGTTTTACATATATCATCAAGAGGTTTATGAATTGTAATTATTATTTGACATACATACAAAAACCAAATAAATAGAGGTTACTACTTTATTATTTGCTTATTAGTAATAGTTCAAATTTTATTTATTTTATCTAAAAATCTATTGGAATTGTTTACAATATATTCATATTAGTTTTAACCGGTTAAAGTCTTTAATAAATAGCTTCTAAGGATGTGAGTGCTTTCTTTGACTTTTTGTTGCGTTTTCCCTTATATTTTCTTGCATTCTTGTGTTTTGGGTGTTTTTGGGACAACTTCCTTCTGACACTGTCCCGTACCTTCATCCATTTATTTTTCAGATTATTTTTTCGGAATGAAGATTTCTTGCTCCATTTCATTTGTTTTCCTTTCTTATGCTTTCTTCCTTTCATTTGCTTTGATCTTTTTTTCCATTTTTGTAATTTCTTCATTTGCTTCTTGTACTTGTTTAACCTTCTTTTCCTTTGTCCTCTATAAAGACCTTTACGTCTTCGAAAAGGCACTGTTACTGTACCCTTGCAAGCAGAGTTCATATCTCCACAAGCATCTCCTGTTTCCTTGATATCTATTCCTGTTTCCTCAACCTGAACACCTGCATCTCCTGTTTCCATGATATCTGTTCCTATTTCATCAACCTGAATAGCTGTTTCCATTGTTTTATTATTTTGAACATTTTCAGTTGAGTATTCAGTAATTTCATTTCCAGAACCTTCAAATTCTACTTTTAGACTACCAGAGCCTTCAATCTCTTCTGTGCTATCATCAACAGGAAGAAAATCACCTATGATTGAATTGATCGCATCGTCGGAAGGTTCATTGTTTTCTTCTGTGTTGTATTCAAAGAAGTCCTGAAGATTTTCGTCTGTCTCTGTCTGTTCATCAAAAATGAGATCTATAATATGTTGAAGTAAATGATCTGGATCGTCCATTTCATCATTATCCGTAGAAGGAAAAGATATGTCTTCCGGTGCGATAGATTCATCTTCTAAAGCATTGAGTTCATCATCATCAGCCTGGTATTCATCAAAGTTGTCTTCTTGATTATTATCTTCAAAACATTCTTCCTGAGATAGATTTTCAGGATCCGTATATTCATTTTCAACATTCTCATAGAGATAATCCTCTGGATATATCTCCTGAGTTAAAACCAAGGTTCCAAGTTCTCGAGGTATAATCCTAGGCTGGGAGATTATAAACCCAGCTTGGGAGACGAGAAACATCAACTTTACAATCATCCTATCAGGATCTGATGAGGAAGAGTATTTATGGGTTTCTTTATAATGATTCAAGTAATGAAAACTAACTGATCTCCTAGGCTTGACATGACTTTATTTATGCTTATATTTTAAAAATTCTGATTGCAAAGGTCACATTCACATATGTTCCATTTATGTATACTACTAGTATAGAGAGTGCACGGGAAATCTGAAAAATTATTCGCCCGAAACAAAAACAACGATCATAGACTAACTGTAGAAGGGGGAAATCATTTTCCTCTTTTCCTTTGTGTCGTCTAACAGAGTCTGCGTAATATTATCTTACTCCATTTTATTCCAAATAAAAATAAATCAGCAGAATCTTAACAAAATAAATAGAAATAAATAGAAATATAGGGTACCGGGAAAATGTAGGGTACCAGGAAAATGTAGGGTTCCAGGAAAATGTAGGGTTCCAGGAAAATGTAGGGTACCAGGAAAATGTAGGGTACCAGGAAAATGTAGGGTACCAGGAAAATGTAGGGTACCACGAAAATGTAGGGTACCAGGAAAATGTAGGGTACCAGGAAAATGCAGGGTACCGGGAAAATGTAGGGTACCAGGAAAATGTGGGGTACCAGGAAAATGTAGGGTACCACGAAAATGTAGGGTTCCAGGAAAATGTAGGGTACCAGGAAAATGTAGGGTACCGGGAAAATGTAGGGTACCAGGAAAATGTAGGGTACCAGGAAAATGTAGGGTACCAGGAAAATGTAGGGTACCAGGAAAATGTAGGGTACCAGGAAAATGTAGGGTACCAGGAAAATGTAGGGTACCAGGAAAATGTAGGGTACCAGGAAAATGTAGGGTGCCAGGAAAATGTAGGGTACCACGAAAATGTAGGGTGCCAGGAAAATGTAGGGTACCAGGAAAATGTAGGGTGCCAGGAAAATGAAAGAAAAAGACGGAAAAAACTACGTACAGTCGTCTCTGAAGTCTTATTATTTGTGTATAACCCAGCACCTCCCTTAAACCGTAAAAGTTAGAATCTATGTTAAATCATTGTCATTGAAAATATAAAAATTGCCAGTACACACGAGTACTTTTATCAAGAAAACAGAACCGTTGTTGCCTTTCTCGTCAATTTTGAGTAGAAAAAGTATGAGGAAGTATTGTTGTAAGTGTAAGTGTAAGTGCACGGGGTTGCCCGTGGAATTACGATAGGGTCAAAAAATATTAATTGTGCACCGCGGGGTCCCTCAAAAATTTCAGCCAATTTTGTCCAGCCGTTTGTTGGTTGGTTGTTTGTTGGTTTGCTTGTATCCAATCAACGTCAAAAAGGTGGAAACTTGCATCAACCCAGTCAAGAATTCAACAAATTTACTAAAATTCAAATTAGAAGACTGGCGCAGAGCGCCCTGAAGGTCTTGTATATTCATATGCATGCAAAAAGCTTTATCATTTAGATGGGCAATAATCCTTTTATCCAAACAATAAAAATAAAATGCCTTGTTTGTTTTGCTATACAAGGTAATCCAATCTTTTATGAACAGCTAAGCTTCAGATTTCTATATATATAAATATGTAAATATATATATATATATATAAATATGTAAATATAATACACAATGTCAGGCTATATTAACCTTCTACCGATTCAAAATTGGATTTCTTAAACTTATTAACAAATGAAAACATTTTATTAAACATATCAACTACGCATTTAACGTTCTGATGTTTTTTAAAATGTTTTGTTAATTAATATTTTGAAATCATTGTGAACATGAAGAATCACGAACTTGAATAGGAAACCCCATAAAACAAGAGTTTGACAAACAAGTTCTTCATTTCCTTTCTTG
This sequence comes from Eurytemora carolleeae, assembly GCF_000591075.1. Classification (NCBI taxonomy): domain Eukaryota; kingdom Metazoa; phylum Arthropoda; class Copepoda; order Calanoida; family Temoridae; genus Eurytemora; species Eurytemora carolleeae. The sequence continues at coordinate 275,978 of NW_019396066.1, read as the reverse complement.
AAAATAGTCTCTCAACCCTACAGGGTGTAAATACTCTCAACCCTACAGGGTGTAAATACTCTCAACCCTACAGGGAATAAAGGAAGGAAGGAAGGAAGGAAGGAAGGAAGGAAGGAAGGAAGGATAATGATTTTAAACTTTATTTGTCAATCATTCTTCCGGACGATTACTCTCCCCCTCATCCTGCAATTTATCCTGGAATCATTGATTCATCCCAGAGATAAGAAAGTACAGTGATCTATTAAAGGCTAGAATATGAGATATTTTCCACTGCAGCAGGTTTCATGGAGTACAACGGGAGTACACGACCAATAAACAGACGTCTTTATTTAGGAATATTTAAGGATCCTTCGGGTACAAAATACAAAATCTTCAAAAATAAACAAAATTCATATATTTTATGTTTTATGTTAAAAGTTAACACTATTTCTTTAAAGATTGTAAAACTAAACCCCTGAATGGGTATTATAAACCCCTGAATGGGTATTATTTTCAAAGTGGCTGTCAGATTGCATCAAAAACCTTTCATGGAAATGTAGCAGCCCCACCGGTACAACTGTAGGCCTGCTTAGCCCAGTCCACGAGAGCTTATTAGCAGTCTGTTTATATTTAATGGTGGAGTATCAAAAGAAAAGAATGTATGTTTTTATCGCATTCGTTATACCAGATTTTACATTCAATGTATATCGAGAGAAATAGTGAATTTTAGGAATAAAAAATATGTTTTACAAAACTTTGAAAAAGAGTCAAAAGCGGTTTTAAATTTGTAACAATCATTAATCTATTGTAGAGGATGTCAGAATAGTGATTTTTTGTGTTGTAAATAGTGTGTTGGGGAAATATATATCCCGTTTCCTCTTGTTTAGTGTTTAAGGATATTTATAAAATCGCGCCAAAATTGGGCCCAAGTTTCGCTTAAAATTCCTGTCCTGGGATTCCTGAAACTAGGGTTCAAGGATCTGTACAAGATGGTCAGGGAAGGAGGATAGAGTGGTTAGTCGTGTACGAACTGACTGGAGCGGAGGTGGAGCTGATCGTTGTGACCAAGATGTGGAGCTGTATATAGTGTTTACCATTTAACCATTCTTTTATTCTTTTATTCAATAAAGTATCTTGTATCGTGTTTACGCATTATATTTATTGATTTCATAAATAACTCCATCAATATACAATTTAGAAAATACCGTTTTTCATTTACTTTAACACTATTGACAGAAATTGATAATATTTTGCATACAAAAGAACTGATTATTTCCACGTGTTCCCCGTTTTTGCAACCTTCAACATAAACCAAGAAAAATCAAAATGCTGACACCGAAAAATCATTGTCGATAAATTACAGTTTTTTTAACTCGCCCTCGTAATCATTTAAACTTCGTTATTTGGTTATTTGAAAATTTGAATCATCATCATTGAATACAAAGGTTAAAAATCGTGTAAAGGATTTGAGTCTTTGCCACAAACTAATATTTTCTAATTTCTATATCTTTGCAACCTCTTTATGTGAACCTTTTATATTTCAAGCTTAGACTAGTTCATCTATTAGAATTAGTGGTTTGAAATATCTAAGGTCTGCGTTATTGGGTTGCAACGATATTGGGATAAAAAAATCAGAGTTTTTGGCAAAGACTCAATTCCTTTCTATGATCATTAATGTTTGTTATGGTAAACTAGTTATTGCTTAAAATCATGGTAAGAAGGAAAGGTAAAGTGTAACTATTATAAATCTTGATTATTTCGAAATAATAAATATAATCATGTATTTAGAACCGTTTGCTGTGATAGGAGGAGAAAGATATCAAACTCTGAATCAGGTGATTACAATCACGTTTTTATTTTCAATTTATTTTGGAGTCTGTGATGAAATCATCATCATTGGAGTTCTATCGGAGACCCAAAGATTTTAGTTGGAGACCTCAAAATTTTCATTGGAGACCCCAATTTTTGTAGCGGAAACACGAAGCTTGAAAATTGAGGGTTAAAACAAAAAGTTTGGAGTCTAATGAAAAGATCAAGGGGGTCTTCGATGAAAAGTTTGGGGTCTTCTTTGAAAGTGTATGGTCTCAGATTAAAGTCTATCGTCTTAATGAACATCTGGGGGTCTCCAATGAAAAGCTGGTGCATCCGATGAAAATCTGATAAAAATCGGGGGGTCTCCGATAGTACCCAGACTCTTTATTTTGTAATATTTTTCATGTCCGGCTCTGTACATTGTACAGTGTAAACTGTACACTGTACACCATACAGTGTACAGTGTACAGTGTACACTGTACACTGTACATTGTACATTGTAAACTGTACAATGTACACTGTACACTGTACACTGTATAGTGTACTTTATACTATAGAAAATGGGAAATTCTACAAAGGAAACAACTGTTTGTGGAAAATTCAGAAAAAATGTTATTAAAAAATTATTTTAAATAATTTTAAACACTACTTTTAAAAGCGTAAACAGTTAAGAAAGGAAGAAACATGTTGTTACCATTGTTAATATTTTTCATGATCAAAATATTTAAAACAGTTTTATTCTTCTAAAACTTACATTCCAATATCTGAGGCTCTAGGGACGCAAATGTTAGGTTAAGCCTCCTTTCGAGAATTTGGAATTCAGAAGAATTTATTGAAATGGAAAAATGCATATTCTCCTTTCTCTACAGCCAAATTCTTCTTTTATTTCATACAAAAGATTTCCTGCATGGTTATTTTATCTGGAGTTATCGGTGTGACTTTCGACATCATAACTCCTCGAGTCTGCAAAATGCACTTTTTACGATACATTTTCAAACTTTTTTCTAATCAACAGCTTTTCAGAAAATGTAATTTTGTAAATGATGTTAAGGATGAGAACTATAAATCTAGAAGATATCCCTGGGGACTTATAAATATTGAAAACAAGGTATAAGTTCATGAAAAAAATCTTATATTTAAAACATTTTTAAAAAACTTTTATAACTTTGATTCACGACAGCACCTTTATCTGAGTACTGAAAAGATAAATAAATCCACATGAAACGTTTATAGCAAACCCGCAATTAAAAGTTTTTGATTTTTCAGTTAGGAAAAAAATGGTTCGTAGTATATCCATCATTTCTGATTAGACAAACGTTAAAGGGTATCTTATTGAATAAAGCTTCTATTGCTGTAAATAGAGGGGCACTTAACCCTTCGTCGACTTTTCCTTTAAGAAGCGTTGACTATCTTTAAACCAGATCTGAATTGAAAAAATCTAGTTTTATCATCAGAAAACTTGTTCAATCTTTCTTAGTAAAGAAAAGTAAGGAATTCTGATTTAATTTGTTTTCAGGAATTCTGTGATTTTCAAAGCTTAAGGTAAGCTTTTCTTTTTTTCTAAGTGTGTACATGAAAAAATATAAACAATGTTCATATTGTCATCTATATATATAGTTGTTTGGTAGTTCGATCATAACTCAGGAACCCTTTGACCGATTTGCCTCAAATTTTGATTTAAGAACTCGGGAGAACCATGAGAATGTTCTTAGATTCTAAGTTGAGTGGGTTTACTTTAATAAAGAAAAATAGTTAAAATTTACGACAAAGCTCGTGTAAACAGCGGCGGGAATTACTATGACTACCCTGAGCAGTGGTCAATGCTGAGTTCCCAATATAGTTATTCATATGCACATTTACGCAACTAACATTCCTTCTTATTTGAAGGATTTTCTTTTACAGATTTCCGTAGAATACCACAATTTGAGCTTCATTCCTTTCTCTCTACATTCATTGTTCACACTAATTTTATATTCTATTCAGCCATTGTTTACTTTCTTCTATTCTAGTTATAAAGTGCTCTTTATTTAAAGCCAGGGTTTAGTTTGGAGCAAACAATTTTTTAAGTTAGAGAAATTTAAACGATTTCGCAATAAGCCTGCTCGATATTATTCTTTTTAATGAAAAATAACGAATTCGTTGAACCTCACAATCTGAAAACCATTAGCTTTGCATTTTAGCTTAGATCCTGTTTGGAGTTTTATTGGAGTAAATACTCACTCTAAGTTTATGTATTCCGCATTCTTTATTGGAGTAATTGTCCCTCTAGGATCTGTATTCTGTATACTGTATTCTGTATTGTAGTAAATACTCCCTCTAGGTTCTTATTCTGTATTCTGTATTGGATTAAATACTCCTTCTAGGATATGTATTTTGTATTCTGTATTGGAGTAAATACTCCCTCTAGGTCTTGTATTCTGTATTCTGTATATGAGTGAATACTCCCTCTAGGTTCTGTATTCTGTATTGAAGTAAATAATCCCTCTAGGCTCTGTATTCTTTATTCTGTATTGGATTAAATACTCCCTCTAGGTCCTGTATTCTGTATTCTGTTTTGGAGTAAATACTCCCTCTATGTCCTGTTTTCTGTATTGAAGTAAAAACTCTCTCTAGGTCCTGTATTCTGTATGGATGTAAATACCCCCTCTAGGTCCTGTATTCTGTATTGGAGTAAATACTCCCTTTAGGTCCTCTGTATTCTTTAGTATTTATGAGACCTGCTGCTAAAAGAATGAACAGCTGTAGAATAGAGTAATAGAGAGAGTAGAGGAACTATTGCTGAAAGAGAGAATTGTAGAATAAAGTATTATTAAATGATTTACTGCTTAAAAAACGAACTATAAAAATAGTATTTTTAAGAGACCTATTGCTAAAAGAACGAACTGTAGTATTTTTTTTAACTAATACTGAAAGAACGGACTGTAGAATAGCGTAATATTAATGGAGCTACTGCTGAAAGAACAGACTGTAGAATAGCGTAATATTAAGGGAAATACTGCTGAAAGAACGGACTGTAGAATAGCGTAATATTAAGGGAACTACTGCTAAAAGAACAACCTGTAGAATAGCGTAATATTAATGGAACTACTGCTGAAAGAACAGATTGTAGAATAGCGTAATATTAATGGAGCTACTGCTGAAAGAACAGACTGTAGAATAGCGTAATATTAAGGGAACTACTGCTAAAAGAACGGACTGTAGAATAGCGTAATATTAAGGGAACTACTGCTGAAAGAACGAACTGTAGAATAGCTTAATATTAAGGGAACTACTGCTGAAAGAACGGACTGTAGAATAGCGTAATATTAAGGGTACTACTGCTGAAAGAACAGACTGTAGAATAGCTTAATATTAAGGGAGCTACTGTTGAAAGAACAGACTGTAGAATAGCTTAATATTAAGGGAACTACTGCTGAAAGAACAGACTGTAGAATAGCGTAATATTAAGGGAACTACTGCTGAAAGACCGAACTGTAGATTTGATCGAGAAAACCAATGAATTATATGAAAAGTTCAGATCTAACTGGTTGGTCAGTGTCAACTATGCACAGGTCGTATACACTCATAAACCATTATCTTTCAAGCAATTATTCCTTCAAGGAGAGAAATTTCTTACAGATAATAGTAATTTAAAATACAGCTATGACTTAAAAACTAGGATAACTATTTGGTATAAAACATCTAATACACATAAGATTGATTAAATGTCGTCTTCTATATTTGTTCTTAGTTTTCTCAGATATCTCAATAATTTCATGATTTTTGTTATAGTGCGCGCCATATAAAAGGCTCTAAATTGGACATGGACTGTTGAGTAAAAACGCATTTTAACGACCATAAATAATTTTAAAAAATGGAATTAAGATAACTTATATAGATGTTGAGATGTACTAGACCAGTTTAAATGAAACCTTAATGTATCTAACAAAAAAAAGATTTTTTTAAAAGTTACCAATATTGTTTAATATATAAGCTAAAACAAATGTCGTCAGTTTTAGTGACTTTTCATAAAAGGTCGGATAAATTTTCACCTTTTACTCCAAAACCCTAGGAGCAATTTCAAAACCCTGAGAGCAGCCATCCCTCCTGCCTCAAGTCCTACGGTGAACAAATAGAAAATAAACCTTTTAGGTGTTTAAGGAAGAAAAACATTGGAGCCAACGCTTAAAATTTTTAGAAGTAAATTTACAATCTATTCTGCAGAAAAAGGTAAAAATGCAAATAGAAGTCCAGCCCTAGTCCAGCCATTACTTTATTTCTACATTTTAAAATTATTGTATATAAAAACTACTTCAAAGCAAACATTTGCTAGCAGTACATTGGATAATGTTATGAATCTGAAATATGAAATTTAAAAGTCTAAAATGTCATTTCTGGTAGCTAGATTGTTAACTTGATTAATTTACAAATTACACAGATAGAAAAAAAGTAAATTTTTTTGTCATATATGTGGCGTGCAGCTGATGATTTAAAAGATGACTTTAGTACAGTTAAACCCTAAATGAGCCATACATCGAAAGAATTTATCAATGTCGTCTTGACAATTTTACAATTTTATACTATTTTACGTAAATCTCAGTTTTTGCAAAAATAAATAAATTGCCATGAATATGCGGGAACAATTTTAAGGAGCTCCATATAATCATTTAATTAAAAACTAAATATCTGCAGCAACATTCCATTATCAGAAAGTGAAGAATACGACATTTGATGAATTCTTTCGATGTATTTAATATTTAGGGTTTAACTGTATCTATCTAATTCATCTGAAATTTCTTTGAAAAAAAATAGGAAAAAAACCTATCTTGTTCTATCTGTGTTCTCTATGAATTAATAGCAGAGGAAGAAGGACATGTATCTTGCTCTATCTGTGTTATATCTGAATTAATAGCACAAGTAGAAGATATATATATATATCTTGTTCTATCTGTGTTATCTTTGAATCAATAGCAGAGGTAGAAGAGATATATATCTTGTTCAAGAGTGATAACCAGAAAACTGTAGAAAAATAAGACGATATTAAAGCAATAATGAATAGTATTTGATGCGATTACCAAGCAAATAGTTTATTAAGTGATTTATAAATTCAGTTGTTAAGTCATTTCAGTCTTTTTACAACACACAATTGTGTTTTCTCGTGTTCGTTGCACCATTAAAAGTCATAAATTGAGTCTGAAAATCGTGTCCCTATTCCAGAGTTTTCTGGTTATCACTGTATCTGTGTTATCTATAAATCAATAGGAGAGGTAGAAGAGATATCTTTCTTTTTCTATCTGTGTTTTCTGTGAATTAATAGCAGAGGTAGAAGAGAAATATATCTTGTTCTATCTGTTTTATCTATGAATTAATAGCAGAGGTAGAAGATATATCTATCTTGTTCTATTTGTGTTATCTATGAATTAATAGCACTGGTAGAAGATATACATATATCTTGTTCTATCTGTGTTATCTGTGAATTAATGGCAGAGGTGTAGAAGAGGTATCTATTTTGTTAAATCTGTATTATCTATGAATGTTTGCCAAGGTAGAGGAGAGGGAGGCAAGATTGACAAATTATCTAGAATCTGAAGAACGAAAACTTGAAGCTGAACTTGCAAAAATCCGCAAAGAAAAAGACGACATTGATGAGAAACGTCGCGACTTTGAGACTTGGAAGTCAAATTTTGTAAGTTTGTTTCTGATTCTTTAGTAATCGTCAAGTTTTTTTCAGAACTATTTTTTTTCATTGAGTTTTCGTTTAAAAGCGTTTTTTTAAAGGTGCAAACAGTTCAGAGAAGCAAATCCTTGCAACACATGAAGAAAAAGGGGTCCCATGAGTTCCTGGACCAGTGGACCGAGGAGGATAGACCCAGCAAGGGAAGTCTTGTTGAAAGATGGTCCAGGTCCCAAGGAAAGGGACCGTCCAGTAATCTCAGGGGTTTGCTCACTTTGACAAGATCCAAGAAAAAGTGATTTTTATTTCTTACCATTATCGAATCTTTTTACTTATACCGGGTTACACACAACGGATGAGACTTCAGAGACGACTGTACGGAATTTTTACTATCTGTTTCCTTGCATTCATGATTCACTTCAACTGTAAACGTGTCTGTTTCTTTGCCAAATCAAAAAATAAGCCATTATATTACTATATCAGGTAGAATATTTAATTTAACCTTGGGATCGTCATAATTCAGGAGTTTCCGGTTGTCTTTACAGTCTTATCCTTTGTGGTTAACCCTGTACATTGTTTATTTTTGTATTAAACAGTTCTTGTAAAAATTGCATGCTCCAATGCATGAGGAACATCAAAATATTTAAAATCTAGATAAAATAAAATTTGTTTATACCTTTCTTAAATTATTAACATCTATGAAGAGTTAAGACACAATTGTTTATATGTATTTGATTTTGAAATTAATATTATTTGACCAAAAAATGTATTGAGATTGCGATGTAAAAATTAAAACTATCTTTAGTTTTGGTGTATATTTGTTTGGTATTATAGCAAAGGTAGTTATTGCCCAATTAGCGTTATAAAGCGGGCAGCTGAACCGATTGGCCCCAAATCTTTTGTTTGGTCTCATATCACTCAAAGGTGAGTTAAGACCGGTCAGAGTTAATATTTTTAACCTTTACTAAAAACTTATGAAGATTTGCAAAATATTATTGTTATTGTTTATCAATGAGTTGAACTTAGAAGCCCTTTTTATTAAATTTAATTTGAAAAAAAATATCTATTATCTATAGTTAAACACAAAAACATCAAAACTTACTGGATTGTGTCAGGCTTCTTCACATTGAAATATAGATGTTGTTAAAATCTCTACATTCAAATATTAGCTGTTAGGGGTAAGTGCTAACTACAACTTCTAAGTGTACATGCAACTTTAAAACGAATTTACATCAATCTGCGGCTTGAATTTGTACTTTGTTTTATTTATTAAAGAGATTGTAGACATAAAATCAAGTGACCCCCCTTTTTTAGAGTGGCATTCTGTTAACAGCAAAGTTCATGTAAATCTTTGTATGATCAAGAATGCATGAGATACTCTTATATTTCTAAATGAAAATTGTTTACTTGAAATTGGTTACTTTATCTCTAATAGCGACATGCAGATTTTACGCTTCGAAGACAATGAAGTGAGTTGTCAGAATTTAAAAAGAATTTAGATAGAAAACGACGATATCCTCCTCACTTGTAATCAGCCTTTGTAGATCGGACCTGCCACAATAAAACATTAAAATAAGGAGTCACTGTTTAATCCAGGGGCTGGAACTTAGCTACCTGGCTGTGTGTATTAGCCTAGTGTACGATTAAGACAGCTTACTGATACAGGATTAAGAGATTATGGCATATTGATACAGTACAATCATCAAATATGCAATACGGTTTCGAAGTATAAGTTTATGGGGAGGTTTTGTATCTTGAATTTTAATTAGTTTTCACAGAACCTTAATGAACAATGAAGTATTGCCAGAGTCGGCTAAAGGTGGGGGGGGCGGGGGGCACCCACCCCCAAGAAAATTAAGGGGGCGTCCCCATCCCTGGAAAACTGTCCTTCCCCCTTGAAAATGAGTAGCGAAAGAAGAGAGAGCCAGCAACTTTTAGCCATTTGATTTAGATTTTAAGAATAGATTCAAAATTTTGCTTGCCTGTGGACCCATTATATTACTCAAAATGAATATTTTTATAAAAATCCAAATCTTGGTATCACATATTCCCCGTCCGCCCCTTGCTGGTCATGGTTTTGACAAAAAGAGGACCAAATTCCCTGTAAAATTTCCAAGGGGGAGGGAATTTTTTTACCCGTATCACTTCCTCTCCCCACCCGATATATACATATTTAAAATGACCCCCCCCCCCCCTAAACTTTAAAGTCCTCTCCCTTCCTTCCAGTGATTCCAGTTCAGTATTTTAAAAATTACTGTCAAGAAAATTGAATCCGAATTAATGTTAAACATTTGAGAGTACCGTTCTTAATCTGACATTCCATTCTTATAAACAGAGGACCAATTGAACATAAGTGACAAAAAAAAATTTCAGAAATCCCCCCAAGTACTGTAACATACAGATTGACCTTTGAAAGTGGAGTACACGGCCTGTACAATTAGTAAAGGATTATGTACATGATTACTCTATAAACCTCGTTGATTTTATCCTATATATTGGATCCTTCATTTTTTGTCATGAACGAAAACTGAAAAAATGTCAAAAGATAAATATATTTGTTTTTTATTTAAGCTATATCAACTGCAGTTACCATCCATCTAGTTTGCTAAAGGGTGTTCTACGAAACATGGCAATAGGTGAATAGTTCAAATGTCTTCTTTCATTAATTGGATAATAAAATAATATTATTTGGCGGTAATCTTACGGTAAACCTGATTTCAAAGTAAAATATATTTATATATTTATAACAAAATAAATTGAAAAAAGGCTTTAAAATATGATAGAGTATACGGAGGAAAACATTAAAAACTATCATGTTTCGTGGGACACCCGGAACAATTTTTTATTTTGATAAAGATTAAAATGTCGTCATCCGAATTTCTACAGTTTTGTACCATATTTCGACAAACAGCACAATGTCTACAGTCGAATATTCGGTTGATCGGTTAAATGTATTCTAAAACAAAGAATTGTTAATGTTCAAAACTTGCAGACCAACCCTATCCTGCAGGCTGAATGCAGACCCACCACATCCTGCAGACTAATCCCACCCAGCAGACTATACGTGCATTCATAACAATTACATCCTACAGGCTGCATGCAGAATTACCCCATCATGCAGGCTGTATGCAAACCAATCCCATTAAAAGCTGCTTCCAGACCAACCCTATCCTGAAGGCTGCATGAAAAACATCTCGCCCTGCAGGCTGCTTGCATACCAATCTCATCCTGCATGCTGCGTCGGGTACATTCCTGTTCATTTAATGTACCGGAATTTCAAGCCAGGGCAAGCATTTCAGTACAAATGCAGACTATATGAGGCAAAACGGTACTGTACGCCAAATACAGACTATATCAGGCAAAACGGTACTGTACGCCAAATGCGGACTATATGAGGCAAAACGGTACTGTACGCCAAATGCAGACTATATGAGGCAAAACGGTACTGTACGCCAAATACAGACTATATCAGGCAAAACGGTACTGTACGCCAAATGCGGACTATATGAGGCAAAACGGTACTGTACGCCAAATGCAGACTATATCAGGCAAAACGGTACTGTACGCCAAATGCAGACTATATGAGGCAAAACGGTACTGTACGCCAAATGAATGATCCCCTTCTAGAGAAATTTATGTAAGACTAACCACGCACTACAGACTGCATGAATAACAATCCCACCTTGTAGGCTGCATGCAGAACATACCAAGCCTGCAGGTTGCATGCAGAACAATCCCATCCTGCAGGCTGCATGCAGACCAATCCCATCCTGCAGGTTGCATGCAGACCAATCCCATCCTGCAGGCTGCATGCAGACCAATCCCATCCTGCAGGTTGCATGCAGACCAATCCCATCCTGCAGGCTGCATGCAGACCAATCCCATCCTGCAGACCAGTCCAAACCTGCAGGCTGCATGCAGACCAATTCCATCTTGCAGACTGCATGCAGAGATCAATCTCATCCTGCAGGCTGCATGCATAACAATCCCATCCTGCAGGCTGCACGCAGACCAATCCCATTCAGCATACTGCATGCAGACCAGTCCAAACCTGCAGGTTGCATGCAGACCAATCCCATCCTGCCAGGCTGCTTGCATAACAATCCGTCCTACAGGTAGAATGCAGACCAATACCATTCTGCAGGCTGCATGCAGACTATCCCATCCGGCATACTGCATGCAGACCAGTCCAAACCTGCAGGCTACATGCAGACCAATCCCATTCTGCAGACTGCATACTGAGTATAATCCCATCCTGCAGACTGCATGCAAAGACCAATCCCATCCTGCAGACTGCATGCATAACAATCCGTCCTGCAAGTAGTATGCAGACCAATACCATTCTGCAGGCTGCATGCAGACCAATACCATTCTGCTGACTGCATGCGGGCCAATCCCATCAAGCAGGCCGCATGCATAACAATCCCATCCTGTAGGCTGCATGCAGACCAATTCCATCGTGCAGGTTCATGCAGAGCAACATCCTCCTGCAGGCTGCATGCAGACCAACCACATCCTTCAGGCTGCAAGCAGACCAACCTCATCCTGCAGGCTGCAGGCAAAACAATCCCACCCTGCAGGCTGCATGCTGAACAATCCAACCCAGCAGGCTGCATGCAGAGTACAGACCAATTTCACCCTGCAAGCTGCTTGAGACCAATCTAATCCTGCAATCCAATTAAAATAATTGAGATAAAAAAAGAAAAAAGGTTTTTAATTATGTTTACGTTAAAACTTACAATATTTTATCTTGTGGGTCAAAAGCTTGACCCCTTTTTCATTTTGATTTTGAAATTCAAAAACTTACAAGGGATTCTTGCTAAAAGTCGTTTTTGCTTTCTTTTGATAGAAAAAGTGTATTAACTGAATCATCCAGAAAAAAGTGTCAGAGATTAAAAAATAACTATCGTTAACTTGTCATATTTGTTACTAACACTCTGTGGCATACCACTCCATAAAGCATACAAAAGAGAGCCGTACTTTTACTAAACCAATGTGATAAATTTTATTTCGAGTTTAATAGTGTAGACTGTGGAGAGAACTGTGCGGCCTGAAGAAACGACGTGAATAAAACTATGCGGGCGAGAGGGCTCTCCCAACATTTGTGAGTTTCCCTCAGTTCTATATTAGCCGGGTATCGGTCAATGGAGCCGCCACAGCGCAGGAGAGGGAGGGGAAGGTGTCAATCCTTTATTATCACGTGATCTTTCAGTAGTTTCTTGACTGTCAAACTTTCAACATATACGAACCCGGCTCCCTGTGTCAGCATTTATGTTGTGATGTGAACTAATTGATAAATAAAACAGGAATGGAAGACTTTATTTTTGTCGGCGCCTGACAGACGGTTTTCTCAGTGAGTCCATGTAAACAGAAGATAGATAGATAAATAATATTTAAGGAATACACTTCTATTATAAACAAATCTTTGATATCATAATAACATGCATAATAATTTATTTACTTTATTAATCAACAACAATTATTTAAGAAATCGCTTCAATTAATATCTTTTATAATTTGCATTACTAATATGCAAAAAAAAATTTTATTTATTTCATGGAAACAAGTTTAAAGTTGTTTTTGACATGTTAGCATTTTAAGCATTTTTTGTCTGGACAAATGAAATGATTTTACAATTAAACATAAATTAATTTTAAATAGAATGCATTTAAAGAATGTTTTTACGCGACCAGGTCGCTACAGTCATCATTTTTCTTCATGTTTTCCAGATTACTCAGTCGGCAGTGGTGAGATTTTATATTTGTGACCTCATTTTTTCTATTCACTCTCCACATTTTTAATAGATAGTTCATAACATTTATATTATTAAACTCTTTTTAGAAGGTTTAATCTAAAGTTTTTAAGCTGAGAAGATTGATCTTGATCCATTAGTGATCAGAGATGTTTTTGTTTTGAACCTAGGGATCAATCATTAATCTCCATCTTATACTGACTTATTCATTGATTCAATTCCTCTTCGATACCCTTCAGAGATAACTTTAATTGAGTGATGGAGCATCTATCGTCAAATTCAAAAGTACCCATATTAGATATCGAGATCGAGCGTTAGAAATCAACGATACTCCACGTAAAAGTTTCTATCTTAGGATAATTTTTATGTTGCTTTCATTATTTGGTCCAATAATAGCTAGTCGATGCGACGTAATATTGTTGAAAATGAATAGAAAGTAATATTTAGCAAAAAAGTGAAATTACCATGGGGGTGTCAACAGGGGCGGATACAAGATATAAGTGAGGGGGGGGGCAAGATTTTTTAGGAACAAAAAAAATTCATAATTAGGAACAAAAAGTCGGGCCAAAATTTTTTTTGACTTGAAAGACTCAAAATGAGTCAGAATTAATGACTAAAGACTAAAAAACTACATTTTTAACTTTTCATTTCTTCCATATTTTTCTCTTTCTTTTTTAGTTCTTTCCTATTTTTCTCTCTTTTGTTTTGTTAATGTTTGCTGTATGGGAAAGGGGCGGCTAGGTTTAAAGGTTGTCGGTAATATTAAAAGAAACAGATCTGGCATTAACTTCCACAGGGATAAAAATTGTTAACACGGTGCAACAAAAATATCAGATGTCCTGGTGTAACCTTTTAAATCCCTTAATTCTATCGACCGAACAAAAGTAAACTGAAGGCACTAGAAGCGTGCAAATACGTCTAGTGTATTCCGTCCGAATAAAGGGCGTATACAGGGGGGGAGAAGAGGGGGGCAGTGCCTCTCTCTAAACCTTATGCCTGATATCCAAGAAACCAAACGTTTTGAATCTACAATTAAAATTTTGCCCCCCCCCCCTGGAGCTACCAGGGGGGGGGGCAAACAAAGTTGCGCTTCGCAAACATTGGCCCCCCACTTTATTTATTCCTGTATACGCCCTTTTGGTACGCCGTTTGGCACGAGATAAAAACTTGTTTTCAAACATTTCGTATTGTATTTCACCCAAATATTATGGATGACGTTTTCAACACTTTATCAAATCTTTTTTTACGTTTTATCAACCATTATCAACCATTATCAACCATTATCAATCATTATCAACCATTATCAACCATTATCAACCATAATCAACCATTATCAACCATAATGAACCATGTCAACCATTATCAACCATTATCAACCATTATCAACCATTATCAACCATTATCAACCATTATCAATCATTATCAACCATTTTCAACCATTATCAACCATAATCAACCATTATCAACCATTATCAACCATTATCAACCATTATCAACCATAATCAACCATTATCAACCATTATCAACCATAATCAACCATTATCAACCATTATCAACTATTATACAACCATTATCAACCATTATAAACCATTATCAACCATTATCAACCATTATCAACAATTATCAACCATTATCAACCATAATCAACCATTATCAACCCATCAAATTTGTTTCTTTACCACCCAACCTCTCCTCTCTAATTTACATACCCCAGACTCCTCTACGCGCTGTTGAAATTTTACATACAAAACTTAAATATCGGTTTCGCTATGTTTGATATTTAACCCCCCCCCCCATGTAAATAATTACAGGGCGGGGCAGGGTAGGGGTAAAGGTCTGGTCAGACAAGGTATTCGGTTTATGCAGTAATGCCTACAGTGCCTAGTGCCTAGTGCATGGGTTTCTTTTATTCTTTCTAAGTAGTATTGATCTGGTTGTATACTGTTTAGGTTAGATGATATCATTTCTATGTAACAGGTTTTAAATAAATCTTGTTTTCATTCATTTAACCTTGTTCATTCATCAATTATTTGAATATTTTGAAAAAATATCCTAAATTTGGGATCGATGAGACCCTCTCCGCTACTACAAATTTCTGTTGTACAATTAAGTTGACCCTGTACTGTACTATATATTAAGTTGACCCTGTACTGTGCTCTATATTAAGTTGACCCTGTACTGTGCTCTATATTAAGTTGACCCTGTACTGTGCTATATATTAAGTTGACCCTGTACTGTGCTATATATTAAGTTGACCCTGTACTGTGCTATATATTAAGTTGACCCTGTACTGTGCTATATATTAAGTTGACCCTGTACTGTGCTATATATTAAGTTGACCCTGTACTGTACTATATATTTTACTTTAGTTCACTCTACAATAAAGCTATGACTGCAGTACGTGAAATTTAGTTCATTTTTCTCTAGTTGTACTTTAGTTCACCTTGTACTAGTTTCACATTAATTAGTTATGACTGAATCACCCTGTACTTTTATGACTATATTTGTACTTTAGTTCACCCTGTACTAGTTTCACATTAATTAGTTATGACTGAATCACCCTGTACTTTTATGACTATATTTGTACTTTAGTTCACCCTGTACTAGTTTCACATTAATTAGTTATGACTGAATCACCCTGTACTTTTATGACTATATTTGTACTTTAGTTCACCCTGTACTAGTTTCACATTAATTAGTTATGACTGAATCACCCTGTACTTTTATGACTATATTTGTACTTTAGTTCACCCTGTACTAGTTTCACATTAATTAGTTATGACTGAATCACCCTGTACTTTTATGACTATATTTGTACTTTAGTTCACCCTGTACTAGTTTCACATTAATTAGTTATGACTGAATCACCCTGTACTTTTATGACTATATTTGTACTTTAGTTCACCCTGTACTAGTTTCACATTAATTAGTTATGACTGAATCACCCTGTACTTTTATGACTATATTTGTACTTTAGTTCACCCTGTACTAGTTTCACATTAATTAGTTATGACTGAATCACCCTGTACTTTTATGACTATATTTGTACTTTAGTTCACCCTGTACTAGTTTCACATTAATTAGTTATGACTGAATCACCCTGTACTTTTATGACTATATTTGTACTTTAGTTCACCCTGTACTAGTTATGACTAGTGTATATGTATATATTAAACATAATGACAGTCAAAACATGACACTATGCATGACATCATGCTCACTAAAAATGCATGAACACATTTTTAAAATTAAATCCTAAATTGTATAATCTTGGACGCTTAAGTTTTTACTCAGGCAGTTTGCAAAAGATTAAAATCTCAAAATAACAAATAAAACTACACATTATACACTTCACAGGTTGTATCAAAACCTACTTACTTATACACATTATACACTACACAGGTTGTATCAAAACCTACTTACTTATACACATTATACACTACACAGGTTGTATCAAAACCTAGGATGATTTCATCAAACATTTATATTTCATGAACAACCTGTGCCATAAAAATTGTACCTTGGCGGTTAAAAATCCTGGTATTTTTCTTATTATTCCTCCGAATATTAAATCTTGGTGAAAAACAGCAAATACGTCTCGAAATTACTCAAAATTTAGCATTTCCTTCAACATAATACAATTTAGAGGCTAGGGGGGAATGATAGACAGTTTGAGGGCGGGGAGGGGTTGTAAGAATGGTAGGGGGGGGGGGGTATTATTGTTAAATAGTGAACACCTGACCCCCCTAGAACCATTGCCCATAATGAGATAGGTGCCCAACTGTCTGGTCCAACCGGGCGCATAATTTTCTTTATTTCAACGGACGCACAATTCAAATCTTATAACAAACAAATTTAACTTTTAATTTTTTCTTACGCTTTTATTCTTTTTCTTTTTTATATCTCCATCTTAATTCTATCTCCTTTTCAAGGATTTTCCTTTATACTTTTTACTTTCTAGATTTTCCCCTCAATTATCTTTCCTTTCCAGATATTCTCTTTTACTCTATTTTCTTTAAATATATTTGATACTTTTCTCTTTCTTTTTTGTTATTTCCTATTTTTATCTTTCTTTTTTAATTCTTCCCTATTTTGCTCTTTCTTTTTTAGTTCTTTCCTATTTTTCTCTCTTTTGTTTTGTTATTTCCTATTTTTCTCTTTTTTTAGTTCTTCAATATTTTTCTCGTTCTTCAATATTTGTCTCTTTCTATTTTGGTTTTTCCTTATATTTCTCTTTTTTTTAGTTCTTCCCAATTTTTCTCTTTCTTTTTGGTTATTTCCTATTTTTCTCTTTCTTTTTTAGTTCTTCCATATTTTTCTCTTTCTTTTTTAGTTCTTCCATATTTTTCTCTTTCTTTTTGATTATTTCCTATTTTTCTCTTTCTTTTTTAGTTCATCCATATTTTTCTCTTTCTTTTTTAGTTCTTTCCTATATTTCTCTTTTTTTTAGTTCTTCACTATTTTTCTCTTTCTATTTTAAGTCTTCCCTGTTTTTCTCTTTCTTTTTTAGTTCTTACCTGTTTTTTTCTCTTTCTTTTCCTTATCTTCCTCTTTATTCTCTTTCTTTTTCACATCTTTTTTCTCTTTTTTTCCAAGATCTTTCTTCCTCTTTCCTTTCTTTCTTTTTAGTTTTTTCAAATCATCTTTCTTATTCCCTAGGTGTTGTATTATGTTTCTAGATTTGACCAACAAGGCATAATAGATTTATTTTCCACACCATTTATCTTAAACTTCAGTTTATCATTCATTCATATTCATGTTGAAATTCATCCTTATATTCATTTATCATTCATTCATATTCATGTTAAAATTCATTCTTATATTCATTAATCATTCATTCATATTCATGTTAAAATTCATTATTTATTGTGTATGCATTATTTATTTATAATAACAGACTTTTTTTGCGTTCATGCAATCACTTACTTTTCATTTTTATCTGCATGTGAGATGTCTATTATTAAATAAAATGGTTTTGTTCACATCTTTCGAATTTTCCATCTTTAAATCAAATGAGTTTGTTTACATCTACCAAGTGTTCAATCTTTAAATCAAATAAGTTTGTCGACATCTCCCAAGTGTTCAATCTTTTAATCAAATGAGTTTGTAAATAGTAACTGTCTATTGAGTTTACCATCTTAAATCAAATAGGTTTTTTCATCTATCGCGTTTTTTCATCTTCAAATCAAATGGATTGTTTCCTTATATCAAGTTTTCCATCTTTAAATCAAATGGATTGTTTACTTATATCAAGTTTTCCATCTTTAGATCAAATGGATGGTTTACTTATATTAAGTTTTCCATCTTTAAATCAAATGGATGGTTTATTTAAATCAAGTTTTCCATCTTTAAATCAAAGGGATTGTTTACTTAAATCAAGTTTTCCATCTTTAAATCAAAGGGATTGTTAACTTAAATCAAGTTTTCCATCTTTAAATCAAAGGGATTGTTTACTTATATCAAGTTTTCCATCTTAAAATCAAACAGTTTTGTCAATTCTATCGTCTTCCATTTTTTTTAAGATAATCAAGTACTGTACGGGTCGTGAACTGGGGGGGGCTAAGATTTGTAAGTAGAAAACACAATTAGGATTTAAAGGATACCAATATGACTCTTGAATCCACCTCGAAATAAAGAGATATCATCAAATATATTTTGGGCAAAAGATTGTCTTCTCTGATATAGGTGGGTGCCCTTTGTCCTAGGGCCGCCGACAACCCTCCCAGACAGTTTGGAGCCGTTCTTAATTACTTTACACCTGGTCTACAACTAGCTGGATTTCTAAATATCTATTTAGCTAGCTGGCTTTCTAAACATCTACTTAGCTAGGTGGATTTCTAAACATCTATTTAGCTAACTGGATTTCTAAATATCTATTGAGCTAGCTAAATTTCTTAAAATTTATTTAGCTAGCTGGATATCTAAATATCTATTTATCTAGCTGGATTTCTAAATATCTATTGTGCTAGACGGATTTCTAAATATCTATTTAGATAGCTGGATTTCTAAATATTTATTGAGCTAGATGGATTTCTAAAAATCTATTTAGCTACCTAGTTTTTTAAACATCTATTTTGCTCGCTAGATTTCTAAATATCTATTTAGATAGCTGGATTTCTAAATATCTATTTAGATAGCTGGATTTCTAAATATCTATTTAGAGATAGCTGGATTTTTAAATATCTATTTAGAGATAGCTGGATTTCTAAATATCTATTTAGATAGCAAGATTTCTAAATATCTATTTAGCTAGCTGGTTTTCTAAACATATATTTAGCTACCTGGATTTTAAATAATCATTAAGCTAGCTGGAATTGTATTTAGCTAGCTAGCTGGCTTTGAACAAAACTAAAATTGAGAAAAAATGTCTAATTATTGTAGGAAAATGTCTAATTATTGTAGGAAAATGTCTAATTATTGTAGGAACATGTCTAATTATTGTAGGAAAATGTCTAATTATTGTAGGAAAATGTCTAATTATTGTAGGAAAATGTCTAATTATTGTAGGAAAGTGAATGTGCTGTGGACTGTAGGAATGAGAGGTTAAGACCAGTGTGTGGTTCTAACAGTAAAACTTATTCTTCAAGGTGAAGTTTAGAATTCTATCTGCCAAACATTCCCTCGGCCCTTCCAAGTAAAACTTAAAATGTTGGAAGTTTAATAGAAGGACATTTCATTGATGGAATATTGTCTATGAAATGTCCTTCCTATGATTTTGTGATTTTTGAAATGTTTTTTTTTAAATTATCTATCATTAACCTATAATTGCAGTTATTTTCCTTTTTTAATGTATTGAAACATTTAATTTTTTTTTGCTTTTTGTACATAAAAAATAATAAATGACATATTTAAGATGTGAGTTAGAAAAAGAACAGTGTTCTGGATTAGATATAAAGCTACGGTACAGGGGACCTTGTCAAGATGGAGGTAACAATGTTATGCACAAATTAGAAATAAAGCTACGGTACAGAGGACCTTGTCAAGATGGAGGTAAGAATATTATGTACAAATTAGATATAAAGTTACGGTTCAGAGGACCTTGTCAAGATGGAGGTAAGAATATTATGTACAAATTAGATATAAAGCTACAGTACAGAGGACCTTGTCAAGATGGAGGTAAGGATATTATCTACAAATTAGAAATAAAGCTACGGTACAGAGGGCCTTCACTGCGATTTAATGGTCTCACGCTCTCAAGCTTAAATTGCTGAGAATTTTGCCAATTACTTCTAAAAAACCAAATCTAGCCACAAGTGCTTTACAGTGCTAAAATGTACATGTAAAGGGCTACAGAAAAGCATAAGTGAGTTATAGCGGTAAAATCTAAGCTTAGGGCGTTGCGACACTTCAAAGTCAACCCTGTCTTAAAGATTGGTGAGACTGTTTATAAGCATGCTGAATCTATGTGCCTTGTCAAGATGGAGGTAAGAATATAATGTACAAATTAGATATAAAGCTACAGTTCAGAGGACCTTGTCAAGATGGAGGTAAGAATAATATGTGCAAATTAGATATAAAGCTACAGTACAGGGGACCTTGTCAAGATGGAGGTAAGAATATTATGTACAAATTAGATATAAAGCTACGGTACAGGGGACCTTGTCAAGATGGAGGTAAGAATGTTATGTACAAATTAGATATAAAGTTACGGTACAGAGGGCCTTGTCATGATGGAGGTAAGAATAGTATGTACAAATTAGATATAAAGCTACAGTACATAGGACCTTGTCAAGATGGAGGTAAGAATATTATGTAAAAATTAGATATAAAACTACAGTACATAGGACCTTGTCAAGATGGAGGTAAGAATATTATGTACAAATTTCTTACCAGGGGTACAATCATAATATTATGTAATATGTACAATATAAATGTACTAAGCTGTCAGGGATTTTTGTCGCAGATTTAAAAAAAATCGAAATTTTTTAAGTAAAAGGAACTGAGTTTTTGCCACAAATTATGATTTTACAATCACTAAATATTTTTAAGCTGGTGTAAACCTTTGATATTTCAAACTATCATTATTTGATCTAAAATGATTCATAGTTTGAAATATCTAAGGTCTCCGACATTCAAATGCAAAGATATAGGGATAAGAAAATCAGAATTTGTGACAAAAACTCAATTCCTTTGTTCCATTCTTACACTAAATAAATCTTCCCAGGGATAATATATAGTCCCGCAAAAAAATTGGGCCCGATGGTTTCAGCCGTTTTGACGTTTATCGGTTATAAACAAACACCAGAACAGACAAGCAAAGTGTATATAAAGAAGGGGTCTACTTGTAATAAGGTGTAGACTGTAGAGACTGTAGATACAGTTATAAAACTATATACAATGTAAAATTGTTAAGTTTGTTAAAAACAAAGATAATATATATATAGATATGCAGGCAGGTATAAATTCAGAGGTCTTGAGAAAAGGTGCAAACAGCACCATTTCTGTCGTACGCATGGCATTTTATCCTCTGGATTATTGCTAATTTATCACTTTGTTTATGCGTGATAACACTAAATGCGTACTATAGTATCAACAATGTATACTGCATATTGTACTTAATGAAACAAATTAATCAATGCAAATAAAACTGAGGTAGGAATTTCACTAGACAAAGTTTAAATGTGCAAGTTGTACTGAATGGCATACGTAAATTAACGCAATTTAAATAAAAATTATTACTATAAAAGTACATCGAATCTAGGACAAAGTACAACTGATCTGATCATAACATAAACAAAACGCGTACTGTATGTTTGTGTTACCTTGAAATTTAATTTTATTGGTCAAACAGGTCCAGATAGCAACACTTGAACTATACAGGATGCAATACGCGTACTGAATGTTTTTATAACACAAATGCGTATTTCCTACAGAAGGCAGCAAGGGGAGAAAGGAATATAGAAAGTAATCAATTTGCTATAGATGTCTCTCCTTGCACCTTTTCTCAGAGGTTCAAAAATTAGTTGTCTGCTACAAGCAATTTAGGAAGGAGGTTTCTACCTGCCTGCATATCTATATATATATTATCTTTGGTTAAAAACGGCACACTTTTAAGTTTATGTACCTAAACAAATTGTCAAAGTAATAATATGTACAATAAAACAATTGAATTAAAAATAAGTTATAAAATTCTGTAAAACATTGTAATATTATACAATCAATTTACAAGTCTGAACTCAACCAATTCAGATCTTATCATTTCAAGAATATTCAAATATTAATAATATAAAAATATAAATATTTTTGACTTCAAAAATATTTTGATTTTTAAAAAGTGAGAAAAAATTTCTCGTTCCAGTTCTTAATATAGTTGAATACAGAGAGAGTACTTTCGCAAATCTAATCTAAAATCGTAGATTTAGCAACCAAACCCGCACACTGTAATTGTAAATTAGCATAGAACTAGGAATTTGCAAACACACGCACAATTAGGAATTTGTTTCATAACCCATCAAAATAAGATGACTTAAAAAAATGAATTGTATCAAATTTTCTATCTCTGATATTGATGAAACAATTTTTTAAATATCAATTGTGTATTGTACTTTTGTTTCTCATGAAACAACTATTGTCCATCAAAAGCTTTTCAAGTTTTGACAGATATCTTCGTGGATTTCTGACAGCCGGCAAATCTGGTTTGATGGGCGCGTTTCTTGTGCAAATTTGAATTGTATCATGCATGCGATATTGCAGGCATTGTATTGGAAAAAAGAAGCCTAGACGTAAATTTGCATATTACAAGATTTCTGCTTTTCAGATTAAATTATTGCTTGCAGTCTAACAGTGCACTTTTATTCACTTCTTTAACATCACAGGATCTTATTTTCATGAACTTATATTCACTTCTTTAACATCACAGGATCTTATTTGTATGTACTTTATTCACTTCTATATCATCAAAGAATCTTATTTTCATGCACTTTTATTCACTTCTATACAATCAAAGCAACTTATTTTCATACACTTTTATTCACTTCTATATTTGTATGCACTTTTATTCACTTCTATACCATCAAGGGATCTTATTTTCATGCACTTTTATTTCACTTCTAAACCATCAAAGCAACTTGTTTTTCTGAACTTTTATTCACTTCTATACAATCAAAGGATCTTATTTTCATACACTTTTATTCACTTCTATATTTGTATGCACTTTATTCACTTCTATACCATCAAGGGATCTTATTTTCATGCACTTTTATTCACTTCTATATTTTTGCACTTTATTCACTTCTATACCATCAAAGGATCTTATTTTTCTGCACTTTTATTCACTTCTATACCATCAAAGAATCTTATTTTTCTGCACTTTATTCACTTCTATACCATCAAACATTTTTATTTTTCTGCACTTTTATTCACTTCTATACCATCAAAGAATCTTATTTTTCTGCACTTTTATTCACTTCTATACCATCAAAGAATCTTATTTTCATGCACTTTTATTCACTTCTATATTTGTATGCACTTTATTCACCTCTTTACCATCAAAGAATCTTATTTTTCTGCACTTTTATTCACTTCTATAACATCAAAGAATTTTATGTTTTTGCACTTTTATTTACTTCTATACCATCAAAGAATCTTATTTTTCTGCACTTTTATTCACTTCTATAACATCAAAGAATTTTATTTTTTGCACTTTTATTCACTTCTATACCATCAAAGAATCTTATTTTTCTGCACTTTTATTCACTTCTATACAATCAAAGCACCTTATTTTCAAGCACTTTTATTCACTTCTATACTATCAAAGCAACTTATTTTCAAACACTTTTATTCACTTCTATACCATCAAAGACTCTTTTGAAGTTAAAAAGTTAAGAATCAAAATACGAAATATTGATATGTTTTGCCTACAGTTTACAGTTTACAGTGTACAGTGTACAGTGTACAGTGTACAGTTTACAGAATACCGTTGTTTTCAAATAAGTACAATTTTCTTACTCTTAAAATACTTCTAGTTAGTTCCCGATGCCTGGAGGAGAGACAAAATGCAGTTCGGACGAGTTCAGAATCAGGGATTCCGCTATTCGTCCCGGACTGCTTATCGGACGGATCGTATAACGAGGTCCAGTGTCATAAAGGTAATGCCAATAGACCGTTGACGATTAAAGATTGACGTTTGGCGTTTGACGTGTAATGTTTAACGTTTAACATTTTGATGTTAGGCATTTTACGTTTTACGTTTTACGTTTTACGTTTTACGTTTTACGTTTTACGTTTTACGTTTTACGTTTTACGTTTTACGTTTTACGTTTTACGTTTTAGATTTGACGTTTGACGTTTACAATAATAACAATGTGTTTATCAAGGAACTGGTTATTGTTGGTGTGTAAACGATGCTGGAAAACCGGTTCCTGGAACCAGTGTTAGATACGCACGTCCCAGCTGCCGGTCTGCTCCAGATTCGGCGCGTTTTAGGCGTGGCAGAGACAGAGATAAAAGGAAGGGTTCTAGAGCAACGTGCACGCAAGCAGACAGGTAAATAAACAGGCAATAAACACACTGATGAAAGGAAATAAGTAGACAGGTTACAGGTAGATAAGTATGCAGGTAGATAAGATAAAAAGTAGAAAGAAAACAAGTAGACAGGTAGAAAAGATAAAAAGTGTTATAACGTAGACAGGTAGAAAAGATAAAAAGTAGACCAGTATATACGAAAACAAGTAGACATATAGACAAGATAAAACGTAGACAGGTAGATAAGAAGACAAGCAGGTTGGTAGATAAGAAGATAAGTAGACAGGTAGATAAGCAATAAAAATAGACAAAAGAGAAGACATGATGACAAGTTGACAAGGAGCCAAGTATACAGGTAGATAAGAAGACAAGTAGAAGTGGTAGACAAACTAGAATACATTTATACATGTGTAAATAGGTAGACTTAGACATTGGTTGAAGTTGATGTGTAGAAAAGTAGACAAAAGATATATTTCAATAAGATCAAGTACAGTGGGGCCCGTAAAACTGTGCAATAGATAGACGACTGTTGCCT
The DNA here is from genome assembly GCF_000591075.1 of Eurytemora carolleeae. NCBI lineage: Eukaryota > Metazoa > Arthropoda > Copepoda > Calanoida > Temoridae > Eurytemora > Eurytemora carolleeae. The sequence continues at coordinate 250,784 of NW_019396066.1, read as the reverse complement.
GTTGGATATAAAGAGCATAAAACCTCATTTAATAATAAGTCAATGTTCAAGCTACAAATAAAGCATTATAACAACATAAAATACACAAAAAGATTGCGTTAATGTCGTCTTCCTATTCTACAGTATTATAGGTTTCACCGACAATGAGAGAACATTTGTTTAAACCAATATTTTGTTTAGATCCTCGTTTAACTCTAATCTGAAGGAGATGATCTCTACAGAGCACAGGAGTATGTTTGGAGCTAAGGGTATTCCTGCAGGAACCATTCTAGGAAACTCAGATCAGGAGGTCGGATTTAAACTCACATTAAAGGGACTGTAGACGTGATTTAAAGTGACCCTTTATTTTCAAAGTGGCATCTTCATTGACGTACACCGGAACCCTTGATAGATTTGGCTTAATATCAATATTGTGGAGGATATCAATAGTGTGGAGGATATCAATAGGGTGGAGGATATCAATAGTGTGGAGGATATCAATAGGGTGGAAGATATCAATAGTGTGGAGGATATTGCCGCTTTTCTAGCTTAAGATTTTTTTAACCTTAAAGGATTACTTCCTCCATTGTATCTAAAGCAGTAACTTTTGTAGAGAAACCATGATTGATAATATTTCATTTTTAAAGAGATAAACATGGATTACTCATTCATTTTTGCTCAGAAAAAGTCGGGCATTACTTGTCGAAATATAGGGTCACTTGAAATTACGAGTATAGTCCCTTTAAACTGTCATCCTTTTATATTAAATCTTAACTGTTTTTAAATTAAAATTTCTTTTCTGGAAACCTATTTATATGAAAAAATTGTTCCAAGAAATTTAAACTGTTTAACATTCGGAATATAATAAACTACTACCTTAAACCCAAATTGGAGATTACATTTAAATAATATATATTTTTTATTGTAATTAATTAATAGCAAAAGTTTTAGCATGACTACAACATTTGTGGTCTCAGGTTCATATTATGACCAAAAAATAGATGGCGGTCATATCTCAGTGTTGAATAATGATGATATTTTCCATAATTGTTATTAAAGATTAGAAAATTAGTTATAGCGAAAGGACAAAAGTATAAACCTAAAATTGTACAAAAGCAAGATGAAAAAAGTCTGAAATGAACCCAAACTAAAAATTATAAATCTAGGTAATGGAATGGAAATTCTCCCAGCTGGATGAGGATAGGGACGGAGTTCTTAAAAATAAAGAATTAAAACAATTTAAGGAAGATATAAGAAAGGTAAATACTTGGTGTTTTTGTAACATTTAAAACTTTAAAATTTCCCTTTTAAAAAGATTATTTTACACCGGCAAAAATTGCTTAATAACAATGTTATCCACAATGTTGAGGTTTAAAACAAGTGTAGTGTACTACATATTTACGTACGTGCAGTGCATATGAACATTGTAAACTGAGCCGCTAATTAAAGAAAGGATCATTTCCGTTTTGGTAACAATATATTTGTGAAGATTTTCATGTAAGAGTCAGAAAATTGTAAAAATAATGCTAGATGAAGAATATGAAATAAATCTTCAACCCAAAAAAATTATACAAATTGTCTAGCCAATAAACGAAACCCTAGATACTTTTACCAGGTTCAATGACGATGCTCTAAAATTTCGGGCTCTTTATAGATTCATGCTTATTCACTGTGTCTTTCACCTCCAGTCACTGAAATATTTCAACCAAATTAATTTATTTAAAATTATAAAATAAAGAAACTGATTACTTTCCTCATACTAAAATTTTCTGATCCGTATAAAAATTTATTTATGATGTATGCCTGTGATATTTTAAACAATAAATTCTGGTCAATCGAACAATTAAAGTGTAAAATATAAAAAGTGTCTAGTTACACCATCAGCTTGCAAAGATAAATGGATTAGGAAAAAATAGTTGGATGCAAGTGAAAAGTTGCTTCCTAATACATCAGACTGAAATAAACTTCATCGTTGTCAGTTTCAAAACTGGTTTAGCTGTCTTTGTTGGTAATTTACAAAACTAGAAGTACTACAATTTGAAGGAAAAAATGAAAAATTTACAAAATTTACAAAAATTTACAAAAATTTACAAAAATTCATAAAAATTTACAAAAATTTATCAAAATTTACAAAATTTAAATGAAAACCATTAATTTTGAAGGTTCTTCGACCTCGTGGCTGCAGTCGGACGTTCACTAAGTTTTGTGACATGGATTCGGATCGAAGGATTTCTAAACAGGAATGGAGATCCTGCTCAGGATTAGAGGAAAATTGTAAGATTTATAAATCAAACGTTTTAAAAATTTACATGTTTTTCGGGACAGGGGCATTAAAGAACATAAATTAGTATTAGAAATTATCCTTTTAGTCATAATTTTGGCTTAAAAAGTTCGCAAAAAAACACTCTTTTTGTTAGATGTTTTAATCAAAATAATACTAAATATGAATGTCGGCTCAAGATTTAGCGAAAAAAATTGTAAGCAAAGTCATAGTCGATATGAAGCCATTACGCTGTTTAAATTAAATAAATCAACAAGTTTAACTGGACTGTAAGCGTATTTTCAATTGACCCTGTATGCAAAGAGGGCACTGCCCGATCTATTACGATACAATTTAACATTTGTCTTTTCATCGAGTACAGAGATATTTGTGTATAAAACTATTAAGTACCGCTTGAACTCTTTTAAAACCTGGTGTACACTGCATCCAGTGTGAAGTCAACAAAGCTAATCCGTTACTTGTGAACCTTCAAATCACCGAATATTTTATGTTAAAAAAGATTTTCAAACATTCAAAAAAACTTTTATAGTTTCTAACTTTTTTATTTTCGAATTTTTTAGTTTTGAATTTTTTTAGTTTTGCACTTTTTTAGTTTCGAAGTTTTTAGTTTTTTGGCAAGTCTAGAAAGTAAGTATTGATCTTCTTTAAATTTAAAACAGCTTGAAAACAAAGTTTTCAACCGTCAAAAGTGTTTCTGTAGATTAATGAGGATAAGTCCGATATCCTTGGTCAATCAAAGGTTTAAAGGGAGTGTTCGCTGTATGGACGCTACGTTCTTCGGTGTGAGTCGTTTTTAACAATTTTCTCCTTATAGACGCAAAGATAGAAGTAAGATTAGTAGCAATCAAAAGCGCTTTTTATCGCATTAAGCCTATACCCCCTTTTCATTTTTCGCGAACACTCCCTTTAAAGGGTACTGTTGGAAATCGGACACGTCACTTTATAACTGGAGGGTCACTTGAAATAACGCCTTCAGTCCTTTTAAAAAATAACATATTTTTAAACTAAGTTTTTTTTCTTTAGTTTCCTTCAAGTTGTTCTTGAGCCTGAACAGTGATGAGGATGAGATAAGAAGACGGGAGGAGAGGGAGAGGAAGAGAGGAGAAGAGAGAACGGGGATTCGAGGAGAGGAGGAGCAGGAGGAGCATCTATCTCCAGGTAAAAAAAAACTTATTTCTTTAATAGAATATGTAACTCCCCTTCAAACTCGAACTTTCTGATCCTTTCACAGAGGCGTATTCAGGGGGGGCCTGTAGGGGCCCTGGTAAATGGCTGTGAAGATGTGTCTAAAATGTCTTTGCAAGATGAACAGTGAAGACGGACAAGTTTACTCTGTTTGTATACTGTAATTTTCTTGTAGAGGCGTATTCAGGGGGGGCCTGTAGGGGCCCCCCCCCCCCCCCTGGACCAGTGAAATCTATGGACTTCAAGGGGTTTTCAGACCCCAACGGGTGCTGAGCTCCCCCCTGGAAAAAAAAATGTAAATGGGCAAATTTCGGAATACGCCCATGTCCTTTTATCATTGATCCTGTTACATCCAATAAAATATCAAGGTTTACTTCATCATGCCGCCAAAATATGTTGATTAAAAAGGATGAGTTCAATTAATTTCTACATTTTTCTTTGAAGATGATAGTCCGAGTCCGAGTCTGTATAATCGACAATACATAGAGGAGGAGGAGGAGATGGAGGAGGAAGTGGATGAGGAGGGAGATTGGAAGGAGGGACAAGACGACGAGGGAAGTTGGAGGGAGGGTCGAGGAGACTGTAAAACGGAGAGAGAAGAGGCTACCAAGGAAGCGAGGGCAGGAAATGAGGCGACTTATATTCCTGAATGCGATCGAACAGGTAAATAGTAAATAACGATTATAGGGGAAAATGAATTGTCTCTTAAGCTAAATGATGAGGTAAATGATGAGGTAAATGTCCTACATTTTTACATATTTCTTGGCCGATCTGAGATCGAATACTTTTTGTGAATATTGTTAGACTTGAATGCTTGCTCTCTATATCCAATATGAACACTTTTGAATTTTAGATCCCTCTTTTAAATTTATCCCTGCAGAGTATGCCCATCACCGGATATCGAAGAAGAATTAAATTAATCCGTAAATTAATACTTGATCCTGGGATTTACTTCACAAAAGTTCGGGCTTCTGTTCTAATAATAGATAATTTTATCAATTAAAAAGTATTATTTTAATTCTATTGTTTTCAGGTGAATATAACGAAGTACAGTGCTACAAGAGTACAGGGTACTGCTGGTGTGTAGAGAAGGGTACAGGAAGACCAGTACCCGGTACATCTAGTAAACATCATGTACCAGACTGTACTAAACCCTCCAGGTATACAAAGCTATAGTTATTATTATCATTATTATTATTATTATTTTATTATTATTAGTTTTATTATTATTTTTGATATGTTTAAGGAGGGAATGGTTGAAGTGTGAGGGTGTAAAGAGGGATCAGTTTCTGTCTGAACTAAAGGATTGGTTTAGAGAGAGAATGGATAGAAGCTCTTCCAGTACTCAGTACAGGTAAACAAAACAACAACAGTTTTAAAGTTGCAATTTTTTTTTAAAAAGAATGATTTCTGAGTAAAAACAATTGTGATTTTTTTATCTTTAAACAGGGCTGTTATAATTATGTTTATTTTTGTATAATATATAATTTGTGTCCAATGAAAACAAAGCGTTAAAACCGAGCAGGTCCAGTTTAAATTTTATAAAACTAAGCATTTTTTTTCTTCATTTTTACCAAGGAAAAGTGGCGGCTTAAAAAGTTTTAAATATAAAAGGGACTTAAAGTAACTATAGTAGTAGGCTAGTTATATATAAAACTTGGTAAAACAAATTCTTGGTATTTAATAATAAAAATCTATTAATACTTTTATGTTTAGAGATTCCAGTTTGAGTTCTACAGAGAATAGTATTATGTGGAAATTCTCAGTTCTTGACAGAAACAAAGATGGGGTAAACTTTACATATTATCAGATTTTCAATCCTTCATCTTTAATTTTTTTGATGTTTGCATCTTACATTTTTTGTTCAGGTTTTAAAGAGAAAAGAAATACGCGCGTTTAAAGGTGAACTGCGCGCAATAGCAGGGTTGAAACTGTGCGGTAAGCGCATCAATAAATACTGTGATCTCAACTTGGATAAGAAAATTTCAATCGACGAGTGGAAATCTTGTCTAAACCAAGGTTAGTACTGACAATTTTCTAAAAATTGGTGTCAAAATAAACTCTGTTTTTTTTAATCTTTATATTTATTTACGAATATTTAGATAAATTAAATAGTCTAAGATTGAAATATAAAAGGTTGGCCCCAAATGGTTTCAAAGTTCTAGGGATTAGAACATTTGAGTTTGTAACAAAGACCAAATTTCTTTTATTTATAAGTATTTAGTTCTGATTTTTCAGGAGAAGGAGGCAGAATGTCTTCAATAAACCCTGTATCAAGGAGAAGAGGACCAAATCCCTTGAAAACTTGGCTGAAAGGGGACTAGCATGGAGGGAATTCTTCCTCCCTTTATACTGGCAAAATGTGATCAAGTTTTTCTCAATTGTCTTAGAGAAGTTCTAAGTTTAAGCGGAGAAAACACCCTCATCATGAGCAGCGATTTTGCAGCGAACAATTTGTGGTGAAATCAAATCCAGTGAAACGTCTTTCATTATAATAATGCTCAGTTGAGCTTTTCAAATCCTCAGTTGTTTTTTGTTTCAACATATAATCATTAAACCTTTGATGGAACTTTCTTTCAAAATTCAGAGTCCTAAAAAAGGTTTCTTTGTTTGAAGGAATATGCAGGTGTGCTGATATAAGCAAATTTTTGTTTTTAAGGACTTTTTTTGTTTAAAACACTTCACTTTTGCGTAGTTAAATATAATGTACATATATTCCTTATTGCTGTTATTATGTCATAATAATTATTATTATTTGTAAGAAATAAATATTGAATATTGAATATTTAATGGCTACTCGAAGTACTAAAAAACGTGCTCTAAATGTTCTTGATTTAAATGGCTTAACTTAATCTTCGTGCCGAACTTGAATAAATGCATTGAATTTGTTTTAAAAAGGGGGGAAACAAATTTATAATAAACGTTTATCTTATTTATCAAATAGCAACCTGTTTTAGATGCTTGAGAAATGAATAATAATTAGATCTTGAAGAGATAAAATTATACAAACCTGTTAACAATAATAGAAATAAGAAATGAATAATAATTAGATCTTGAAGGGATAAAATTATACAAACCTCTTTACAATTATATAAATGAGAAATGAGAAATATGAAATAGAAATTAGAAGTGAAGAATAATGAATGAGAAACGAGGAATAAGGAATGCATGAGAAGTGAGAAATGAAGAATGAGGAATGAAGAGGTAAAAATGTCGAATGAGGAATGAGAAATCAAGAGAGAAAATGAAGAATGTGGAATGAAAAATAAGCAATGAGAAATGAAAAAAAAATGAAAAATGAGAAACGAGTAATGAAAATAAAGAAATGAGGAATGAGAAATGAGAAATGAGAAATGAGGAATGAAAACTTAGAAATGAGGAATGAAAAATGAGAAATGGGAATGAAAAATGAGAAATGAAGAATGAAAAATGGAAAATGATAAATCAGGCATGAGAAATGAGAAATAACGAATGAGTAATGAGGAATGAAAAATGAGAAGTGAGAAATGAGGAACGAGTAATGAGAATTGATGAGTGAGGAATGAGGAATAAGAATTGAGGTATATGAGAACTAAGAATTGAGGTATATGAGAATTTAGAATTGAAGTATATGAGAACTAAGAATTGAGGTATATGAGAATTAAGAATTGAGGTATATGAGAACTAAGAATTGAGGTATATGAGAACATAGAATTGAGGTATATGAGAACTAAGAATTGAGGTATATCAGAACTAAGAATTGAGGTATATCAGAACTAAGAATTGAGGAATGAAAAACTAAAAATAGATAAAGAAAATTTTTCATTTTCATGCCTTAGGACCGGGGATTGAAAATTAGGAAATGATTGATTAAAAATTGGGTTTGAATATATCAGAATGAAGAGTGATGAGAAGAATTGAGGATGTCCTGTATAAGATTGGTGTTGTAAAGATGAAATGAATGAATTGATGAATCTAGGTATGAGAGCAGGAGCTATCAGCCTCGGACCTCGAAATAAGTGGAGGATGGAAGGGCTCTAGTAGGCACTCGGCCTTACAATATGACACTCGGAGTTTTATCTCATATTTGGTCTCCAACCTTGCTGGTTTATATATCCTCTATACAGAGTCCAGTAATTACTTGTATTAAGGAACAAATTGATGTTAAAGACGTATAAACTAACTAGATCAAATAAATATAGATCGACGACATATTTTATTTTCTATTTTCAGATAAAACTCCAGAAGAAAGATTTCGGTCCCCTATCATGTAAAAATAGACTTGAATCTTTACAAATGTTCTGTTTATACAGCTTTAAAAGGTAAAAATTAAAGAGACTGTAAGGCGTAATTTCAAGTGACCCTCCATGCAAAGATGGAAATGACCGATTTACAATTCGGTATCCTTGAAACCTTAATTTTATTAACATTGTGGGAAAACCGTCGTTTTCACGACTCGATAATTGTTTATTTCTGTATGTTTCTCCGTCGCTTCTTACAAACAATAAATGCGCAAGTCACTTCTGCAGAGAAACTCTTTAAAGAACGTTATTATGTTAAATAATATTGAAAAGAGGTGGCTTCCTTACTCGTTAGATACTTTCCAGGATTAATTAATTTATGTTTTGATTGGACTCCTTTCTTATAGATCTTAATTTATTAATTATATGAATAATAAATAAATTATTTCTCACATCTTTCATATTCCAATTTACTTATGCCTTTCCTTCTCCTGATGTAGAATTATGTTGTTAAGCTGATTATCATTTTCCTACGGTGTATAATTTCCTGCTTTTTTAATTATTAATGTTCTCACATTTTCTAAAATTCTGCTTATTTCGGTTTCTTTGAAATCCAGAATTTCACAATATGTCTGGGTACGGAGTTGTTTAGTTGGACTAGTTGTCCACTTATCTAGTTGTTTAGTCGACTATTGTCTAGTTGTCTAGTGGACTAGTTGTCCATTTATCTAGTTGCTTAGTAGACTATTGTCTAGTTGTCTAGTGGACTAGTTGTCCATTTATCTAGTTGTTTAGTAGACTATTGTCTAGTTGTCTAGTGGACTAGTTGTCCATTTGTCTAATGTACAATAACCGCGTATGCAATAACCTATTCTGAATATTTCTTATACAAATGGAGTACCAGTCTGCAAAGTATGCAATAATCATATGGCAGGGCGGGCCGAGTCAGTTCTATCTCCCTTCTATTTGATACTCCTTGTTTCAATCGCTTGAAAAGTTTAAACAATTGTCATAAAAAAGTTTTGAACAGCGGACCCCAGCCCTAATCTGAATCTTCATTACTAAGTAATACTTTTCCGATTCTTACTGCAATCAATTATACACCCATTCTTCTATGTAACTTGTTTGTCTGTTTGTTGATTGACATGTTTGTGTCTAAAACCGTCAAAACGGCTGAACTGAACAAGCATAAACTTACATGACCCCAGGCTATATTTAAAACCGGTCGAAAGTAAAAAATGTTGCATCAAATTTTAAAAAAAATCCGCGGAAAGGAATTGAGTTTTTGCAACAAACTTATATTTTCTAACCCCTATATCTTTGCAACCTGATGCTGTAAACCTCTGATATTTCAAATTTAGACTATTTGATCTACCAGAATGAATAGTTTGAAATATCTAAGGTCTAGGAAAACAGGTTGCTAAGTTATAGGAATTAGAAAATCTGAGTTTGTGGCAAAAACTCAATTCCTTTAGATTGTATTTTTACATTATAACGTACAGTGTGTCCCAATAAACATAGGAATTCAGTGACGAATTCAATATCGTCTTTTTTATGAATTAGCATTGCAATACCCAGATTTTAAAAAGACATAATAGTATTATGTCTGCTAGAGTTTATTTTTTGAAAAGGGTAAATGGCTGTGAAGATGTGTCTAAAATGTCTTTGCAAGATGAACAGTGAAGACGGACAAGTTTACTCTGTTTGTATACTGTAATTTTCTTGTTTTACTAAGTACAACCGTATGCAGTCAAAACATAAACAAACAAATTGTAAACATAGCAGACGAAAATCTTACGCGTTACAGCTTTCTCAATAGGTATCAATATACTAAATTTAAGAATTTTTGAAAAGACGATATCGAATTCGTCACCATGAATTCCTATGTTTATTGAGACACCCTGCACAAGAAGAAACAATGATTGGAGTTAAAGAAACATTATTAGAAGAAGATTAACGCGAAGCACCCTATAAGCCTAGTTTGTAAATAATATAATTTAAAAATGTCCTCCTCTACATATATTCCCACTTCCAGGAAATAATACTAAAATCTGATGTCCCGGAAAATGGGGAAATGAATATTTTATTATTCTATTTTTATTCATTTTCTCTTTTCAGAAAAATTCAAAATGTTGGAATCATTCATAACCTGGAAAACTTTTAATTTATACTGACCTTTATCATTTTAAATCAGATGTAAGAAATACAAATTGTAAAAATCCAACTAAAGTATTAGACACAAATTTTATCTTTATAAATTCTAAAAAGTAAATAAAGTTAAATTGTTTAGGCAGAATGAACTCTGGTCATAGGAACTCTCTTCATCATTTATATTATTCATCACATGCTGATCCTACAGGTAATATATATTTATATTATTCATCACATGCTGATCCTACAGGTAATATATATTTATATTATTCATCACATGCTGATCCTACAGGTAATATATATTTATACTATTCATCACATGCTGATCCTACAGGTAATATATATTTATATTATTCATCACATGCTGATCCTACAGGTAATATATATTTATACTATTCATCACATGCTGATCCTACAGGTAATATATATTTATACTATTCATCACATGCTGATCCTACAGGTAATATATATTTATACTATTCATCACATGCTGATCCTACAGGTAATAAATATATCTATATATTGATTTGTACAAGTATTTGTCTGTTAATTGGTTGGTTTGCATGATTGTATCCAATAAACGTTAACCCGGAACCAAATTGGCCAACATGGCCGGTCGAAATTTAAAAATGTTGCCCTCAAAAGTTTTTATTACTTTTTTAAAATTCACTTTTGTACAACGAAATTCTGCTTTTTTATTGTTTTTTGATTTATAGGAACAACAAATAGAGGCACCTAAACCAGTATTGAAAAAATATTATTACAAATAAACGAGTGCAAAAAAAATGTTGGATTATACGACGGATTATTGAAAGCATATATTTTACAGTTTAAACCTAAATATACAGTATGTTGTATGTACTAAATATAAAATAGTATACAGACCATGTTTCCATATACCTAGATAATTCTTTATCTTGGCAGCCTACCATATTTATCTTTCTTTACCTATCTTTCAACCTTTCTGCATTTTTAGGTTCTTGTGTAAAATTAACTTCAAAAGATTAAATGTTTTTAAACAAGAAATATCCCCCCCCCCTCAGGTAGATTTAAGGTTTTAAAACATGAAAAAATTTATCTTTGTTTATTCTAAGGCGATGTAAAAATCCTACTTCTAAGGTTTCAAAATTGAATATAATGTTTATTACTAATTTAAACTATTTATGTATTTAAGCAATATTCAAAATCTTCCAAAAACTTTTTTTTTTGTCTCTTTTTAGTTGTGTTTTTAAAGGTTTTAAGAGACCGATCATCCGAGAAGTTTAAACAATTTTAGAATTGTTTGCTTTTAAAGTTTGCTTTGTTTTTCTCTGTTCAGGTCTGCATCTTCTTTCAAAGTCAAATTTCGCTTATTGTACACTGTATTTCCATCGTCCAAAAACTGGAATGCCTCGTAAGGACTCCTGATTTAAAAAGGCAGTTTAGCTTGATTTCTCCCTCTAATAGGAGTTAAGCCCAAACCTCCTTGTTATACTTCTCTTTTGACGCATTTACTCCGCTTTGAAACATTTATCATTCCTATATAAGGAAGGAAAAGTGCGTTTCTATGGTACCAGGACCGTATTCCGACAACTTCCTATTTAAGGAACTCTGGATGGAACTCGCTTCCTTAGAACTAGACTTTTCCTTCCTCTTGAGGGATTATATTCTCCTTCAAAGAAGAGTATATACGTCATAAGAGAAGTATAACAAGGAGGTTTGGGCTCAACTTCCTATTAGAGGGAGAAATCAAGCTAAACTTCCTTTTTAAATCAGGAGTCCTTACGAGGCATTCTAGTTTTAGGAGGATGGAAATACAGTGTAATGAAAGAAAACTGTCAACAACAAAATTTTGAATTGTGTAACATAGTTTTGATGACCTACTATACATTGTATACACCATTATAAAAATACCGTTTTTAGATACTTTGATTCGAGCAAACACATTGAAAAGTAAATCATCATACCAGCTTAACCAGTATCCTCTTAGTAAACAATATGGAAGCAGGTAAGATTATTTTTTTTTTTAAATAACAATTAACCCCCCCCCCTCTACCCCAAAGAAACCCATCTTTTGATTAATTTTAATATTGATTGATACTAAAATATTATCAATGAGATAAAACCATACAAAAATTGCTGCACTTGAATCATTAAGTTATCTCTTGAAAAAAGATAAGGCTCGCACCAGAAACTAGAAAAAAGGAGAAAATCGTATTTGACATCACTGGTACGATTTTGTGACCTTGTAGCCTTTCTAGTTTTGATTTTATGCACAAGTATAGAAGAAAAGCAAATTTATCCTGTTACAGATTAAACATTCAAAACATTTTTCTTGTTCTTAAGTGCTCTTGAAGACTTGAGTATGAAGAGTTATGATTGAAAACATATTAGATTGTAGTTGAAATTAGTTTGGCGTGTTTGATGCATCTAATTTTACTCTTATTTATAATCTCTCTGTCTATCTAGTTTGAGAGATTGGTTTCTATAAAGGAGACATAATTAATTTTAGTTCTAATTCTTGATCAAAACATCAAAGTTGAAAAAGTTTTAAAATAAAAATAAAATTGTTTTATATTTACGGTTTTCGAATAGAATATGTTAAAACATTTACAAGTTTATATCCTTGATTTATTTCATTGCATTGGTGTGTCTTCAATCTTTAGGGGGTTGGGGAATTAATTTAGGTGTGACACGCAATCAATCTAGTCTGATCGCGTCAACCTTGTTGCACCGGCAAGTCATGGGCTAGTCCTATTAAGTGTCTGCTTTATTTACCAAATGTCCGGGCGACACAGTACAAACTGGGACCGTAAAGGTTGACCCGGCTCGGAAATTCAAATGTACCACGACTGCCCGTGGTGATCATGTATTGTAGGTTGTAATACGTAGTGGCATAGAGTAATAAAACGAAGAGGTGAAGCTTAGCTCAGATGTACACAACCGACTTCCCTATTAATTTATTAATAGAGTGGTCGGTTGTGTACATCACGATATGTTTACGTATCTAACGCTGTACACTTGTATATAGAGTGATCGTATTTCTAAGGGGTGGTTTTATGTAGATATTTGAATGTTAGTATTGATAATTATATAGACACTTAATATGGATTTGAATAAAGAAAGAAAATCTAAAATTGGTCAATTCCATAAAATCTCCCTTAGAAATACGATCACTTTATAAACAAGTGTACAGTGTTAGATACGTAAACATATTGTGATGTATACAACCGACCACTCTATTAATTAATCAATAGGAAGGTTGGTTGGGTACATCTGAGCTAAGCTTCGCCTCTTCCTTTTATTACTTTATGCGTAGTGGAAGCAAGGTGAAACGTACACTCGACATAGCTTTCTTATGTACAGATACGTTTTTATAATGTTAAAGATTGTATTAAGTTCTTACCTTATTTTCTTAATTATATACATCTTGTCCGAAAAAAAGATAAATAATATACATACAACCTTCGTTTACAGATATATTCGTATTGTTTTTTTGTGCTTATGTATTTACATTATTACATTTGTACAAAATAAACCACACATTATATACAAACTGAGCAATGTTAATTGTTTTACACCGTACACCGGAGCGCAAAACTTATGTATTTACATTACATTTTTACTAAATAAACCACACATAATATACAAACTGAGCAATGTTAATTGTTCTACACCGTACACCGGAGCGCAAAACGTATGTATTTACATTATTACATTTGTACAAAATAAACCACGCATAATATACAAACTGTGCATTGTTAATTGTTTTACACAGTACACCGGAGCGCAAAACTTATGTATTTACATTACATTTTTACTAAATAAACCACACATAATATACAAACTGTGCATTGTTAATTGTTTTACACAGTACACCGGAGCGCAAAACTTATGACCGCCTTTTGTATGAAACCAGGTTTATCGTGAACCCAGTTTTAATAATTTGGTGAACGAATTTTGGCAGATAAAAATTATGATTATTTTATCGAGGAAAACTGAATATTTTAATTATTTTGCCTCATAAAAAGATTGTTTCGTTATCCAAAATACACACAGAAATTTGGAATTACGCAAATTTACTATCGACAACTTACTGGTCCGGTCTGTATCTGTCAAGTTTTGCTCTGTCAGTTCAAGTGCATTGTACTGCTGAATCTACTTGATATAATCAAATATTTCAAAGGTTTATTCCCGCAACAAAAAATATATTTTAATAAGTATATGCCTAAGAATGGAGTTGAAAGTGTATTCACACAGACTTAAACTTAGACATCTAAATTACCGCAACATTGCAATTATAAAATCTTTAACGTAAAATGCTAATTATCTGTAAGAATAACAACACAATGCAACAACTCTATTATATTCATTAGGGATTAGTGCGGAGGGAGGGATAATAGAATAATAAAGCTTCTGACAGAAAACCTTTACAACACTTTACACTCAATACAGTTATCCAGTACATCCAATTATACCAACCACACTGGATCATGTACAACAGTTTTGCACTCAATACAGATATCCTGTACATCCAACTATACCGACCGCACTGGATCATGTACAACAGTTTACACTCAATACATTTATCCAGTACATGCAATTATACCAACCACACTGGACTGGATATGTATAACAGTTTAAACTCAATACGTTTATCCAGTACATGCAATTATACCAACCACACTGGATCATGTACAACAGTTTACACTCAATACATTTATCCAGTACATGCAATTATACCAATCACACTGGATCATGTACAACAGTTTACACTCAATACATTTATCCAGTACATGTCATTATCCCAACCACACTGGATCATATGTACAACAGTTTACACTCAATACAGTTATCCAGTACATGTCATTATACCAACCACACTGGATCATGTACAACAGTTTACACGCAATACAGCTAACCAGTACATGCACCTATACCAACCACACTGGAACATGTACAACCAGTTTACACTCAATACAGTTATCTAGTACATGTCATTATACCAACCACACTGGATCATGTACAACAGTTTACATTTAATACAGTGCTTGAACTTGTATTAATCACACTTGAACAGAAAACTTTTATCATAAACAATATAGTATTTTTGTAAAACGTTTAACATTCATTTGTATTTGGAGAAAACAAAACAGAAAAATTCAAAAATTATTATTGTTTAATTTTCATTTCAATTTCCAAAATAAGTTTATAAATTCTATTTTTATCTTGTAACTTGAGAATTCTGTTTTGTCAACGATTTCTAAATCTATTTTTTATTTTATAGTAAACTTGGTAATTTCACATTTAATTTCAATCTTTCTGTAGATAGATACTTAACTGGGAAATATATTCGGGGATGAAGTTTATTTCCTATAAAAATGTTTTGATATTTTCCGAGTTGAAAACATTCGCATTTTTCAATATTAAATATGGTTTATATAGATCTCCATCCATTTAATAATACTGAGGACGAATTTAAAGAATTTGAACCGTGGCTCAATTGAAACCGGTTTTTGGGGGATTTGAGACACGGCTTAAATTCAATAAATTCGGACATTGTTCACTATATGAACTAAAATATGCAATTTTTACAACCTAACGTGAACATATACTGGTAATCAAAATTATTTATAAGTTCTTGGCTAAATCTGGGAACTCAAAGAAAAAAATGAGTGTGGGTTGAGAATGATCGACTTCAAATATTTATTAACTTCAACCACTATTTTTTACTCAATTTCAGTGCTATACATACAGCAATAAACTACAGGGTGTCCCAAAAAACATGGGAATTCAGTGACGAATTCGATATCGTCTTTTTAAATAATTCTTTGATTTAGTATGGTGATACCAACTGAGAAAGCTTTAATCTGTAAGAGTTTCGTCTGCTATGTTTACATTTTGTTTGTTTATGTTTTGACTGCATACAGTTGTACTTAGTAAAACAAGAAAATTGCAGTATACAAACAGAGAAAACTTGTCCGTCTTCACTGTTTATCTTGCGGAGACATTTTAGACACATCTTTACAGTCTTTTACCCTTTTCATAAAATAAACTCTAGCAGACATAATAATATTATGGCTTTTGAAATTAGGTATTACAATGCTAATTCATAGCAAAGACGATATACAATTCGTCACTGAATTCCCATGTTTTTTGGGACACCCTGTATTTTATACTATCAATCCATCGGAAAGATACGTACACTATACAGGTTTTCCCACAAAAGATGGGAGTTCAGAATCGTCTAAAAGGAACTTACATCTTCTTTTTTCTTACATTTACTGTTCTCTGCAACTATAAACTTTTTTTCTTTGACCAAATCATTAAATATATTATTCAAAACAATATGCCGTTCATTGTGGATAACCGTTAGGGTAGCCCTGTAGATGCTCAAAGACCCAGAGATGTATGATTGTGTCTTTAAAACGTTATCTTAATACACCCTGTGTAAGAAAAAATACCATTATGAAAGTTTACCCTGTTAAAATTCTATAGTTTAACTTTCACATCTTATTTCAAGTTTAACAAGAGTTTCAAGCATCAGGAATATTTCAAGGATTGAAACATCTAATTTTTTCATAAAAATTCGGCCATTTTATTTGAAAATCTACGTATTTTTCTAAAGAAAATTTTCTATAATTTAGAATATTGTCAAATTAAAAATAATGGTATACGTATATACTTTACACTTTACAGTTGAATATAAATGTAACACGAATATTAAATTCCCTTGGCGAGCTATTATATATAATATACACTGAGACTCTCTTCACCAAAAAAGTGTTTTAGAAATAAAACTGAAGGGACCTTAAAACATTAAAAGTGTTAAGTAGATGTTGACCGGGATTCAGAAAAAATAAATTTTTCTTTTTTTTGTTCGTGCTTTTGTTTACATACAGTTAAATGCTACGATAAAAAGGCTAATCAGTAATCAGACAAAATAGGGGTTTGTACTGAGATGAGTAGAGGTTGGTGTATAGAATTCTATTTGTTAAAATAGGAAGGATGAACAAGGGATATGAGTAGAGGTTGGAGTATAGAATTATATTTGTTAAAATAGAAAGGATGAACAAGGGAGATGAGTAGAGGTTGGAGTATAGAATTCTATTTGTTAAAATAGGAAGGATGAACAAGGTAGATAAGTAGAGGTTGGAGTATAGAATTCTATTTGTTAAAATAGGAAGGATAAACATGAGAGATGAGTAGTGTTGACCATTGTTTTTTCTAAAAACAGGGACCAAAAACTTACCTCAAACTAAATTCTTCTCATCCATTAACCTTGTTAACCTGATACTTCTATAAAATTTAAAATTACTAGGCTTTTAGGGCGCTTCGCCCCCATCTTCTATTTTAACTTTTAATTGTGGCTTTATCTCTAAACATGTTCTCTTTGTACTGTATAAAACAAAAACAAAAAAAATTTGCGGATTTCATAATATTTTTTGCGCATTTTCAAAATTTTTCAAAAATAAAAAACTTTTAAACACAAATTTTTAAAATTTTGATCATTCATAAACCTTCCCTGGGGTCACGTGAGGTCCCACACACAAAAAAATTGGGCCCGATCGGTTCAGCCGTTTTGACGTTTATTGGATACAAACAAACAGACAAATAGACAAACAGACAGACAAGCCAAATTTATATATATAGAAGATGCAAAATCAAATTGACCGTGGAAAGAAATCAATTAAAGCTAAAATTTTAAGTTCCTATACCTTGTCAACCTGAGGGTGTAAACCATATTTCACACTCTGAATATTTGATTATTTTTCATAGTTTGAAATATCAAATCAAAGGTCTACGACATAGTGTACTGATTAGAAAATAATTTTGAAACATTTAAATCCTGCACTACCCATGGTTTAAATGGGTTGGGACGAACTTCTTTTATGAATATATTATGGAATATACTCATATAATGTTAAGATTCTGCAGCACATTTTACACAAAGTTGAGTACTGGTGGCCATCTTGAAATTAAAAAGAACAAAATAAAACATAATAAAAAGGAATAAAGAACACAGCTCTATGAGGGGGAGGTGCTATGGAAACGCCTCAACACGGAAACGTCTCAACGCGGAAATGCCTCAAAAACCGGTTTTGAGGAATTTCCGTTTTTTTTGGGAAATCCCTCAAAACTGGAAAATGTTGAGGGATTTCCGAATATTTTTGAGGCGTTTCCTAATATTTAAAGTTGAGGTGTTTCCTCTTTTTTTTTGAGGCTCTCTTCCTCCTCCTTCTAGTTCCATTTATTAAATACTGAAAAGGACTTGTTATATATGTACGCCTAATCCTCTTATAATCTTTATATCATCTAATATACTTATTTACCATCCCTCTTCATAGTTAATATGATGTGTTACAGTGTCATACAACATTTATTGGGGTTAATTTGGCGTAAACCTTAGATGTTTCGGACTTAGATTATTTGATCAAAGAACAGTTGCTTTCTGTTCTCGGCGGGGTTCGGACCTAATGTCCTAGTAGCTCCTGGCTTCACAGTTAGGAAGAGCGCTGCATATAATTGATCATGACTCATCCTACAGGGGAGTAGCGAAAAATAGAATTTAAACAGTGAAGGAGTAGGTTCTTTCTCTTCTCCTCTCTCTGAACATCCCAGCTGAAAGAAGGAACACAGTAGTATAACCCCTGATAGTTATATACAAGCTGTGTACAATAATACTGGTTTTTTACTTGGCAGGCTGTGAGGACTGGACTATTGTGGAAGATTCCATCATATGAGGCTTTAAGGATGCCAACTCCCCATTTTGCATAAGCAGTGCAGTTTTGGTTTTCTTAATTCTGCATTAGCTGGAAAGACTTTAAAACGAAGGAAAGCAGGGATCTTCTACTGAAATCTCTCATGCCCTTCCTCCTCCGAACTTCCTTATCTCTTTCCTTCCAGCTCCACAACTCAATGTCACAAAAACTACTTGGAGAGGTCTCAAAACATAGAAAATGTCCCAGTCAGGAAATATAATGCTGAAAGCAGCCTGAACAACTGTGTGTCATTATTCTAAAGCAATAAGTTCTTTGACTAAATCAGCAATGAGTAAGATTAAAAGAACACACGAACCAAAATAGAGTTCAGAAAAGAAGGAAAGCAGGAGACTCTCAACCTAGTTCTAAACTAGCAGCATGGCAACTGCTAAGATGTCCCAAATTTTTTTTTTCAAAATTAGCTGAAATATGATTGAAGATGTACACACAAGAAGAAAATGGAGAACAAGATATATCGAAAAGTCAAAATAATTGCATCTGATATCATTTATTTATTCAAAGATTACTGTTAAAATTTAAAATAAAATTTAAAAAAATAAAAAATATGTAAAAAATATTTGATCAAAGAATATTCATAGTTTGAAATATTGAAGGTCTATGACATTGGGTTGCAATATATAAGGATTAGAAAACTAGAATTTGTCAATTCCTCTGATTACAAATAGCAAACCCTCCTATGGAAGTGCTGAACAGATTCTTTCCGCCTTGACCTTAAACCCAGCTTTCCTTAACTCATGGCGTTAATCCATGTGGTTTACAAGTTTGCGCAGTGGATATTGAGTTCAGTGGCTGGAGATAAGCGCTGTCTCAATCAAAAGTTTCTGTCTCTCTTCTGCAACAGTAGATATCAAGGCTCAATCTGATCCATTATCGGACTTAAGAAAGGCTTTTGACTGGATAAGTTTTTCTTGATAATAAATCAAAATGGCACATCTAGTTCTTTACCTCTCTCTCAGATGAATACTGAATAGATTTCTACAGATAATGTTAAAACTTTATCCCAAAGTTGCATCTTTATAGAAAAATAAAGCTTGAACTGGAGAAGAATGAAAGAAAGTAAATGGAAGAAAAATTCAGATGTTTACATTAATCTTGAAATATATGCATTTGGTCCCTGTAATTATAAAACTAATGAAATGGGGAAATTCATTAACTGTCCTCTTCATGAAATATTTTCATTCTAGGCTTCCTGAAAGCCGGCCAATTTAAAACATTTTTAAATTTTGGCGGATTTTTCTTTTTGATTTGGCATATTCGCAAAAAAAATATTCTTCCAATTTTGGTGTTCCATAAACCTGCCCTGGGATCTGTCAGGTCCCACACAAAATTTGGGTCCGATTGGTTCAGCCGTTTTGACTTTTATTGAATACAAAACAAACAAACAAGCAAAGTAAAACTTTCAGATGTTTATAAGTGCACCATTGGAAATTTATTCAGAAATTTATATATGAATAAAATTTAATAATATTTTTCTTATTTAAAAGTATTTAAGTCTGAGCGGAAGTAAATCTTGTACTGCAGTCTAACCATTGAATATGTTAAATCACTGTTTTCAATCTTGGTTTTATTGGTTCAAATGGGAAACCAATATATCTGGATATATGCTAGATATATACTAGCTGTATAATATATACTAGATATATATTACATACTGGATATATACATGATATATACAGGATATATACTAGATATATAATACATACTGAGCTGGGAACTTTTGAATGGTGGATATCGGGATTAAGGCTTGATCCTCTCTTTTTCTTAATCTCCAGATTAAATAATGCTTGTTTGCCTCTTGTTATTAATCTCCAGGTTAATTAACCAATCGGGACTAAGGATATCCCATTCTAAAGTTCTCAGCTCAGGATATATACTGGATATATACTAGCTGTATAATATATACTAATATATACTACATACTGGATATATAAAGGATATGTACTGTATAAATATAGGATATATAAGACATACTGGATATATACAGGATATATACTGGATATATACTGGATATATACTGGATATATACTGGATATATACTATACTTGATATATACTGGATAAATACTGGATATATACAGGATATATACTGGATATATACTGGATATATACTGGATATATACTGGATATATACTGGATATAATACTGGATATATACAGGATATATACTGGATATATACTGGATATATACTGGATATATACTGGATATAAACTGGATCTATACTGGATATATACTGGATATATACAGGATCTATACTGGATATATACTGGATCTATACTGGATATATACTGGATATATACTGGATATATACAGGATATATACTGGATATATACAGGATAAATACTGGATAAAACCTATGCAAATTATGTCTGTCGGTTAAAAATGTGATTAAATAAGCTATTATATATAAACTATATATAATAAACTATATAGTAGAAAAAATATTAAAATAAGTATATCATACAGTGCTACCCACAAAGGATGAGACTTTAATGATGACATGAAACTTTAAGATTAAGACGATTTGAAAAAAAAATGAAAAATTCGTTTCTGAAGTCTTAAATTTTTTGGCAATCCTGTAACCGCGGCTTTTCCATCCCTCTCCAATGAAAGATGACCTTATGGCGCACTAAATAAACAAAAATCTTTTGCAACACAATTTTTATAATAAAATAATTTTTGTAGATGGACGATTGCACAACCAAGTACAAGAGAACAGCTGGAAGCAAGACAAGAAAAGGTAAGGAGACGACATTGGGATAATAGATTTAGAAGACAATATTTTGCATATATCCCAATAATTAGTATATATTTTTTTAAAGAATGTCTTGATAAAATGAGTTTAGAAACACTGCTGCAGCAGTTAGATTTTGAAAAAAAACTTAAATCTTTATTTTGTTTTTATTTTACAGTTTTCTTTAAAGCACTGGTTTTGCACAATATGCTTCTTATATTTCAAATTATTTCAAAACCTTAAACTTCAAATGCCAAAAAAATCGAAGCAAATTGTGAATAAAGATTTGGATATATTTTTGTAGATTCACAACACCTACTACAACAATATGATGTGCTATATCAACTACAGGCAGAACGATACAGATTCAGCAACTAGCAAGAAGGTTAGAAACTTTCTCGTCAAAATGTCAATTTTTTAATATTTTGTCCTAGCCAATATACCACATCAAACTCTTGTTGCAGTTTCAGTGCAATTTTCTACCAATTATTGTAACCCTCCTCCTTAATATCGTGAATTGCAGTGAATTGCATTTTTAGTTATGTGTTTTTCAGAGATTTTCTAGTCTGTGTTGCTGGTTTTCAAAAAAGTAAAAAAAAACCTCAGTTTTGGTGAAATTTTTGGTTTTACATTTTTTAAAATGCTAATTTCTTACAAGGAGGAATGACTGAGCTAGATTTCGTTATGTAAAGAAACGTCAAGGTCTAACAGCGTTATTACTTTAGTAGGAAATTATCTTGTTTGTTTGGTAGAATATTTATATTTTTTTTTTAATTCTAAATTTATATTTTAAAGTTGTATTGCATATATTTTATTTTATTTTCTAACCATCTAAAACGAACATTTTGTTTAAATATAAAAAAATTATTGAGTATTATACCTATAATAAAATACAGCAATGTTTGTGTTATAATAAAGGAACTGATTGGTCGCCTCAAACTCTGGTTTTCTGGTTACTACAGTGAAACCCTTAATAACAAATACATCGGAAGAATTTATCAAATGTCGTCTTGACAATTTTTTACTGAGTTTTATACTATATTTGGGAAATTTCAGTATTTGCAAAAAATAAATTAATAGCCATGAATTTGCGGGAACAGTTTTAAAGAGTTTCATATAATCAATTAATTAAAAAACTAAATATCTGCAACATTCCATTATCAGGAAGTGAAGAATACGACATTTGATGAATTCTTTCGATGTATTCGTTATTAAGGGTTTCACTGTATATAAATAGTTTGCAACCTTTTATTATTTCTAACTTTGACTTTTTGATCCAGCAGAACTTATAGTTATATGAGGAGAGTAATCAGATCATTAATCAATTATTTAACAGTTGAATAAATGTTTAAGTCTCGGCGAGCCCTGGGAAAAAGTGTCGAAAGTCTGGCGCTCCGCAAATCCACAGTGGAGGGGCAGGTGCTGCCCCTTAAGGTAATATTCTTTAAATAAATATTTTTTGGCGTTTTCTGACATTCTTAAAATACTTTTTTCTATTCCTCCCTTAGTTTTTCGCGAACAATTTCCAAAATAATATACCGGTAGCATAATCAGATAATAGGGCTACTATTTATAATATTCATAATATTTATAATACTCATGATATTTATTATAATATTTATAATATTTACGACCGGAACTAGATAAACAATACCAATAATAACAATAATAACATTAATATCATGAAATAGAAAGGTTTTAGTTTCTCACAGGGTGGTGATGAATAGTTTACTTTCATAGGTTCAGTGATGTCATAGAACCGACAAAAGGAATTGAGTTTTTGCCACAAACTCCGATTTTCTTTCATTTTTAGAACTTGACCTTGTAGTTCCTGTTGGATTTTTTCACACAAGTATAAAAATAAAATTATTCGGTTACTTATTAAGATCTTTTTATTAAAAAACTACAAATTCGGTTGAATTGAACAATTGTCTTAGTTTGAAATGTCAAACATTTAGGTTTCAAGGATAAAGGGATTTAAAAATCTAAGTTTATGGTAAAAACTCGATTTTTTGTATTAGTTACTGAGCCATAAACTTGAAAATATTAAATGAAACCTGGTATCGAAAAACCGGTCACCAAAACCGAAATTCTGTTCATCAAATGGTTTTTTTCTTCAAAAATACATTTTTGGCTCACTTTGTACAATTCGTAATGATATATGTTTATGCACTTCATGGTTAAAGCATAAGAAACAAAATGGTTGTCTATTTCTAAGTAACAGAAGTTATATCATTGCATTTTATATAATTTTGAACCGAAACCCTAAGATAAATTGTGTATTTTTTATTCCTCTCTAGCTTTAGTCTCGCCTTTATGAATAGGAAAAATAAAAACTCCTCAGTCCTCACACTAGGTCCATAAATCACAGACAAATATATGATTGCAAAATATTAAATTCAAAGTTAGAAAAATCTCTATGTATGCTTGGCTGCTTGTATGTGTAAAGATATATCATTATTAGATACATATCGGAGATCTTTCATATCCTACCCAGAGTGTTCCAAATCATATTGGATTATTGCAAAGCTTTATTGAAAAAAAAACTAACAAGATACTTACAGGGACTTGAGTACGTTATAATTTCAAGTGACCCTTCATGCAAAGATGACAACGCCCGATTCACAAGAGTACTCTTGAAACCTTTTTCTTATAAATAATATAAAAGATGTTTTCGTTTTTCTAGGTTTACCGACCAATTCACAATAGTGCTCTTTAAGGTTTAAAAATGGGTAAATGTGGGTCTTATGTTATACTATACAAGATAAATATGTATTATGTATTCATGAGGAAAGAGTAATTACACTTACAGAATATGTAAACAACGGGGGTTAGTCCTATATTCCAGTGTAGACAAATATATCTCTCTTTTACATGCATAAATTCATCTTCAAATTTGAAAATAAAAAGTCTAAAAAGTTTTTAAAGACCGAAAACTTTAAGATTTACAACTTTTAATCGTGCATCGTTGACAGGACAAAGTATAATTTTAATCAATGTTTAGAAGCAAGGGTGCAACTATCCCTTTTTCTGAGGGGGGGGGGCGTATTTTTTTTAAAGATTATATTTTTTTCTTATTTGGCACAATTTGACATAGGATGCTCCAAAATCCTTATCATGATATCGAGTTAGCGAGGATGCGAGGATGTGAAATAAGCCTAAAACCCATAGACTTTTCGGTGCATTTGAGATTTTTCAGAAAATAAATTTATCAATTTGCTTCTTTTAGAGTAAGAAGGAAAGCCAAGAGGAGGATTGTGCCGCCTGTAGTCAATGTGATGGATGTTGCACGTGCAGGTAAAATAATATAATAATAATAATAATGATAATAATAATAATAATAATAATAATAATAATAATGAAAATCATAATAATAATAATATAATACAACCTGCAGCCAATGCTGCACATGCAGATATAATAATAATGATAATAATACATATTAATAATAATAATAATACAACCTGCAGCCAATGTTGCACATGCAGTATAATAATAATAATAATAATAATAATAATAATACAACCTTCAGCCAATGTTGCTCATGCGGTATAATTATATTACAACTTGCTTTCATTAAAAATGCAACCCGCAGCCAATGTTACGAATGCAAATATATTAATGCACCCTACAGCCAATGTTACACATGCAGGTATATTAATGCACCCTGCAGCCAATGTTGCATATGCAGGTATATTATTGCACCCTGCAGCCAATGTTACAAATGCAGGTATATTAATGCACACTGCAGCCAATGTTGCACATGCAGATATATTAATGCACCCTACAGCCAATGTTGCACATGCAGGTATATTAATGCACCCTGCAGCCAATGTTGCACATGCAGGTATATTAATGCACCCTGCAGCCAATGTTACACATGCAGGTATATTAATGCACCCTACAGCCAATGTTGCACATGCAGGTATATTATTGCACCCTGCAGCCAATGTTGCACATGCAGGTATATTAATGCACCCTGCAGCCAATGTTACACATGCAGGTATATTAATGCACCCTACAGCCAATGTTGCACATGCAGGTATATTATTGCACCCTGCAGCCAATGTTGCACATGCAGGTATATTAATGCACCCTACAGCCAATGTTACACATGCAGGTATATTAATGCACCCTGCAGCCAATGTTACAACACATGCAGGTATATTAATGCACCCTACAGCCAATGTTACACATGCAGGTATATTAATGCACCCTGCAGCCAATGTTACAAATGCAGGTATATTAATGCACCCTGCAGCCAATGTTGCACATGCAGGTATATTATTAATTCAGCCTGCAGTCAAAATGGCAAATTATGCAGGGTGTCTCTTAAAAAACCGTACTATTGCCTAAATTCTAAATGGATTTTCGGGAAACCCTCTGAAACATTAGTTTTTATCTCAGTAATTTATGCCATGTATCCTCAGTTTTCAACTGATTCAGGCTTTTCTGGACATTCAATTATCCTTTTAAAATTTGGTGATGGTGATGGACCAAACCTCTGTAGAGTAAAGAAGTAGATATAAACCCAAAATATAAGAATAAGATGTTTAGAGGATTGTTTGTTTCGTTTTAACATCAAAGAATTTCCAATACTTCAAGCATAAAAATAGATTGCTTCGAATAAGTAAAATATTTGTGTTTGCCATACATCAGATCAAATATTTTAAGCAGAAGTTCTTAATGTCCAAAAAAGCTGTACAAACTTTTTTACTTTTACGATTTAAATCATTTGAAATATTTAAGATCTGACTTTTTGGTTGATTATATAATTTGAATTTTATATTTCAAGTCAAAACTAGAAGAAAAGCGGATTAAAATTCAAGAATTGTACATTCTATAAAATGTTTAATATTATGTTAAAACCGTTCTTATACAAATAAACGTATTCAATACTCCAATACTATGCTGCAGTGCAGTCTGGATTTTTACAATTCTGCAGAATGCAACGCAGAATTTTGCATTGTAAATTCTGGGTGCTCCGCACCCTTCTTGAATTGTTGCTATTAACTATTCTTCTTAGTATATATTCTAAAGTGTTTTAAATTTACACTGTTCAGTTGAAACCTGAAGAGCCATTGAAAAACAACTTTTCCTTAAAATTTAAGCTAGAACTGAAAATTGCAAATTTTCTCATTACAATTTTGCGAATTTTCTGCGATTCTGTGATTCAATCTTTATGAAATTTTAGATTTTGATAGAAATAGTTAATATGCACATTTTTGCTTTTCTGAACTTTTGATTTTGAGAGAAAAGAAGGTTCGCGGATTTTTTTTCGGGCCCATTGAAGTACCAAATATTATTATAAATTTTTTAAAAATATTGAAAAAACACCATTCAGGAGAGTTGCACTGAGCGCCGCTAAAAACACTTTTTTTGACTCACATAGTATAATTATTAAATTGTTTTGCCCTTTTTTAGATTTTTGTGAAATAAGATTTTTATATAAGTTTGTTATAGTAGCAGAGATAAAAATTTAAATTTTATCTAGAAATTGTTTAATTTATATTTGTTCTTTCAGAAGTTTATCATTGTGTAGATACACAACTATAGTAGAAGTTATTTGATTACAATCATACACAACCATTAGACAGGAATATATACATAATATCCATTAATGAGAAAATGATCATTATAATCAGAAGCAATAAATGTAGAAATAATATCTAGGCAAAGGAAAGATTTTTTTATTCGTGGCTTTCTCCATCACTTAACATTGTTCTTTAAAGGGATTGTCTGAAAAAAATAAAGGGGCTCATGGATGAAACACAAAAAAACGTTAATATTCTACAAAATTTGAAGATTTATGTGTCTAGGGTGAAACTTTCGGGGGGAAGTTTAATGAGACTACGAAAGGATTATAGAGCTGTATTAACTTATTTACATCATAGTGTTGTTCTTAACATTAATACAAGTCAAGTATACTCGGTTCCCCTCGAGACAAAACTAAACAGAAACAACTTTTATTTGTCAACTTTGGAACAAAAAATAACTTTTCTTTTTAACACAGAAAATTTACATTTTTCAAATAGATATCCCATGTATTTCCAATGTATATATATCTACAGGGTGTCCCAATAAACATGGGAATCAAGCGTCGTCGTCGAAAAAAAAAAATAGAATTTTCGTCTAGAATGTGGGGTGAAAATGCGCCCTCGTGGTATAATGATCATTTTTGTTTTAACGCTGTAACTATAATCTGTATGCCCCTGTGAACAATATCTAGCTTTGGCATCAAAATAAAGAAAATAAAAATGTTGGCTGTGGCGGAAATACTACCGGAGAAATACATATTTTTACCGAGCAGATTTAACAAGCAAAACATTTATTCCTTTCAGAGATAAAATAATTGAAAACAAAGAAACTAAACTGCACTTGCCACAATCTTTAATTTTCTAATTCTCATTAACTCAATGCATATTTGATATTAAACTATTGATCTAGCAGAATTCATAGTTTGAAATCTTCAAGGTCTACGACATCAGGTTGTAAGGTTCTATTTTGCCCACAAAACATCTAGAGCACAGCAATGGATATTTTTTAGAAAAAATTGGTCAAGAAAACCCGTGGTTAGGTAAAATTTGTAACTTTCAAGCCAGAGGGAACATATATGTGAATGTCTTGTTTTATTAAATAGATTAATCAACAGTAAATTCTAATAAAATAAACTTAAAAAAAATATGGAAGCTATGTACTAGAATCCAATGTAGTTAAACCAATTGCTATTCTCACTGAGCCAACTAACTACGGCATTATTATCTGAACTGATGCTATTTCTGGGAGCTCAGGGATTTATAAAACAAATAGAACAGCTTTTATGGGATTCATATACTTGTTAGAAAATTGTTTATTTGTTAAAAGTTGTGTATAGTTCCTGTTATTAAATACAGTCAAGCCAGTTTATAGATGATAGATTGAGAAAAATAATAAAAAATTATGAAAAAAAAACAATAATTATATGTTTATGTATAATAACAGAAATAATAATAATATTTAGAAAATAACAATAATCATATTTCTATGAATAATTAGAATAATAATGATGATAATATTTAGTTCTGGGACGAAGGTGTGTTGGAGTCTTATCCTCTGTCTGGTTAGTCTCAGCATTGGTTTCCTAGGAGGAGTAGTTGTAGGAGCAATAGTTCAGCGTGATGGACATTTATCCCAGGTTAGTGGAGCAATAGTTCAGAGTGATGGACATTTAGCCCAGGTTAGTGGAGCAATAGTTCAGCGTGATGGACATTTAGCCCAGGTTAGTGGAACAATAGTTCAGCGTGATGGACATTTAGCCCAGGTTAGTGGAGTGATAGATCAGCGTGATGAACATTTTGCCCAGGTGAGTGGAGTAATAGTTCAGCATGATAAACATTTAGCCCAGATTGGGTTTGGTAAACTTTGTAATCTTGGATTGTAAAATAATCTCTTAATTGGGTTTAGTAGTCCTTGTAATCACGGATTGTGTAATATCAAGATTGGGTTTGGTAAACCTTGTAATCACGGATTGTATAATATCTAGATTGGGTTTTGTAAACCTTGTAATCACGGATTGTATAATATCTAGATTGGGTTTGGTAAACCTTGTAATCACGGATTGTATAATATCAAGATTGGGTTTGGTAAACCTTGTAATCACGGATTGTATAATATCTAGATTGGGTTTGGCAAACCTTGTAGTTACGGAATGTATTTTATCTAGATTGGGTTTGGTAAACCTTGTAGTTACGGATTGTATAATATCTAGATTGGGTTTGGAAAACCTTGTAGTTACGGATTTATAATATCTAGATTGGGGTCGCTAAACCTTGTAATTACGGATTGTATAATATCTAGATTGGGTTTGGCAAACCTTGTAGTTACGGATTTTTTAATATCTAGATTGGCTTTGGTAAACCTTGTAATCACGGATTGTATAATATCTAAATTGGGTTTGGTAAACCTTGTATTCACGAATTGTTTAATATCTAGATTAGGTTTGGTAAAACCTTGTATTCACGAATTGTTTAATATCTAGATTGGGTTTGGTAAACCTTGTAATCACGGATTATAATATCAAGTAAACCTTGTAATCACGGATTGTATAATATCTAGATTGGGTTTGGTAAACCTTGTAATCACGAATTGTATAATATCTAGATTGGGTTTGGTATCCCCGGTGAGTACTACAACTACCTGCAGAAGGGTCGAGAGGAACCTGTAGAGGATGGTGGTGGAAGATGTGTTGTAAGGATGCAACAAACCAACCTTACAACTACAAACTGTTCAGTCTGCTCTAATAGCAGGTTAGTTGGTGACATTTAGATCCTCTTAGAATTCACTTTTCATCCACTCTTACTTTTCATGTTCTAGACAATCTTTTAATCTATAATCTTTTTCCGTTCAAAAATCTAATTCCTACTTCCCATCAGTATTGTAGACTACACTTCCTTTACACAGTGTTATTAAAACTATGATTTCTTTTCATCATTGCATCCATACTTCTCTTTTGACCAAATGTCTACTATAATTATCATTTCCCATTCATACTTCCAATTCTAAAGTGTAATAATCCAAACTTCTTCCCATTTCTATCAATCTTCCTATAATGAAATCTTTAACACAACTTTCCTTTCCTCCTGAAAACTTTTGAAACAAGAAGTAAAAATGGAAGTAGTGAGTTTTAAAACTAATTACGTAGAACACTGTTATGTGGAAATAAAGTTAGAATTATACTCTATCCTTTTGTCTGTATTTAAAATATAAAATGAAACGAGAAAACTATATTTTCTCTTCTCTTTTCGTGTTAAATCTCGAGAGGAAGGTTTCCCCCCGGCAGGTGTCGAGTTAGCGAATTTCAGGCTATTTAGACCTGAATCAGTGTACTTCCCCTACCAGAATCTTGAGTTAGCAAGTTTTAAGCTAGTTAGCCATTCTCTTATCCTTCCTTTCTGTCAAGATAGAAAACTTTTCCTAATCTGTTAATCCAAACCTTAATACTACTAAGCTAATATATGTATCAATAAAACTCGAAACAATTAATTAATGTTACATAAAAAGAGTTGTTGACATTTTTTATTGTTTATGTGAAAAAATGCTTAGTGATGAAAAACACGGACATTTGGAAAAATTTCTAGAAAGAGGGTGCAATGGCCTCTAAAGGACTAGTATTTCTGAAAATACGATGCGTTTAAAAATCAACAAAAATATCAATATTTTTATTTCTTTTCAATATATTTCCATATTTAGGGTACTAAATGTTACTGGAGCAGGATATGCTGATTGTAACGGTCTTTACACAATCTCAAACCAAACCAGTATATGGGACAGTAAGGTAAATAAACCAGTATATTGGACAGTAAGATAAATAAACCAGTATATGGGACAGTCAGGTAAATAAACCAGTATATGGGACAGTAAGGTAAATAAACCAGTATATGGGACAGTAAGGTAAATCTATATAAAATAACAAAAAAGGCAAAACAAGTAATAAAGTTCCTTGCTAAATGTTCTTTTGTTATCTAGTAAATAGAATGGAATACAGAGTGTCCTAGATTTATTACTTCAAATTCTTACAAATAAAAGCAGTACAAAGATAATTCCGGAAGTCTAAAAATGCATATGTGCAGTATTTTACCCCCTATAGGAATATATGTGCGAGCATCAAGTTCAAAGTTCAAACTCATATTTATATTTGCTCATCCACAGATGTTTTTATCTATTTACTTTCTTAGCTTTCAGGTCAAGAAATGAACTGCCAATCTATATTCAATACAATATATTTAGTTGTTTTTTTGTTTTACATAAATTAGTAATTACGCTTTGTTGAATTACTTAAGATGGAGAACACGTTCCATCCATAAGTTCTTAAAGTCTAGGTTTAAAAATTCAGAACCAAATTTTCTGTGGCAGCAATGTTGGCACATCGGTATTGGTGGTTTACCCTGTAACACAAGAATAGAATAGAATCACAAAGGGAAAATAACAATGTAAATGTTTTCTCTCCCCCCCCCCTTCATCTTCAGTCTACAGATACAATCCAAGCCATAGATTTACATTTCATTAGTCATGGAGTATAGATAAACATAGTACATAACATCTCAACCAAAATACCCCCCCCCCCCCTTCATCTTCAGTCTACAGATACAATCCCAGCCATAGATTTACATTTCATTAGTCACGGAGTATAGATAAACATGGTACATCTCAACCAAAATACCCGCTCCTTCATTCCTTTTTACATTTGATTTATTCTTTTTTATTTAACACAAAATGTAGAAATGATTTAATTAGACTGTCGATGTTTTATTTCCATTGATGCTACATGTACACTGTAGAGACTTCTGAAAAAACTTATGAGAATTTTGCCAATTACTTCTTAAAAAAACTAAAGCTAAGAACAAGTGCTTTATAGATTTATAATACACATGTTTAGAGCTACTAAAGTGAGTTAGCGCGGTGAAATCAAAGACCAACGATATGCGACCCTGCCTTGAAAATTAAAGGTGTCCGATATGAACCGGACATGAAATTCTTTTAAAAAAAGTGTCACGTGAAATAATGTTGACAGTCCATTCGAGACATTAGCCCTAGATATTGTTTCTAATTGTATAATGTACAGTTATGTACAGGGTGTCCAATTAATTCTGACAATTTAATAAAAAACTTTTTCTTTGCCAGTTTTGGAATCTTCCCAATCTGTAAAAAGATGTCAGCAACAGTAATATAAATAATTAGAATATATAAAAAAAATCTACAGAAAAATTCAATTCCCATATACCAATATTTCTATAAAACGTTTTATGCGCAGTTTCACTAAGCTTTGGGTAGTGGGTCAGCAATAGCTTTTTTTCCAAGAAGAACAATAGCCAAGGTTAAGAGCTACCTCAGTGTTTTAAAACTTTGTTGATGTTCTTTTCCTTAGAGTTATAACTCTTTAAGTTTAAAGTCAATCCGTCCGAAATACTTTCAAGAGTTTCAGACAAAGGAATTCAGTCTAATGCCTATATCTTTGTGGCCTGATAGTTGAAATCTTTGATATTTCAAACTTAAATCATTTGATCTGTCAGAATTTGTAGTTTGAAATATCGGAGGTCTACACATTGTGTTTCAAAGATATAGAGATTAAAAATTACAGTTTTTTGCAAACACTCAATTCCTTTCATAATAGAAAGAGTTGAATAATGCATGCAAAAATTGTGGGTCGTTTTTACCACCTGTTGAAGAAAGAAGTGAATTCAGTTATAAAAAAAGTAACCTACATCATATTTCATTCTTTAACACTATGGCTTAGAAATTTTCAGAATTACAGGGACACCCTGTAGTTTAATTTTAAGATCAATATTCAGCTTTTATAATAAATTACAATAAGTGATATTTTCTACGTACAGCGTTTAATCAATCACTGTTCTGTCCTAAATAAATATATTCATTCCTGTCGAACCTAATACATACACAACGATACAACTAAAGCAACAAGAATCCAATCTTGCAATACATACACAATAATACCATTAAAGCAACAAGAGTCCAACCTTGCAATACATACACAATAATACCATTAAAGCAACAAGAGCCAACCAAAGATTATGAATAGGGGTTCATAGACCAGCAACAATTTTACATTTTTTTCATGGTTACATTTCTCCCAAAAACTACACCAACTGTATTGCATCCAAATGGATTTGTAACTTTCTCCAAACTTTGCGGCCGATAAGGAACAGTTATTAAAATAATTAATATTTTAACCCTAACCAACTTTGTATGGCCATAATATTAACAACAACATATTTTGGAAGGTGTCCCCAAAAATTTGAGGAACAGACATTATTGAATTTCCAATGGTAACGTCGGGCACTCTAACTAAAGTCATGATTTGATACCAAGCACGGGTAAAGCGCAAGTAACTATGATCATGAATAAAATATTTAAACCTGGGCAAGGCGGAACTTATGAATTAACATAATCCATTGGACCACAACAACACAGATTTTTCAAGGGATTAACCACACAAAAGTTACGACTTTAACCAACTTATGCCATTTATTAAAAACTAGCTAAAGTACCCGGCGTTGCCCGTAAAAATAAAAATCGAATCTGGAAAAAAATCTCGATTTTTGAAAAATAAGTTTTGAAGAAAAAATTCTAATTTATTGGTTCCCTCAAAAAATGATAACCAATTTAGTCTAGCTGTTTGTCTAACATGTAAATATATATATATAAATTACAATACATGAGCGACGACTGCAAAGAGATTTATTATATAGAAAAAATCCATATTGTAAAGATAACAGTTAACGTGTATCTTTAACACAACCGCATACCACCGGGTTCACTTTAAAATCCTTCCTTAAACTTTAACTTTGAATCAGTGGTTCAAATTTGAACCGGTAGTTATAGGTAATTCAGCGACGTACCTCAAATTCATTAAATTCGGTCCCAAGATCATTAAATAATATATATAAATAGATGACTGGATACGTGAAGTATTGATTATAACATACTAGCTGAAGTGCTCAGCGTTGCCCGTGGAAAGAAATTTCGAATTTTGAAAGAAAAAAAAATTTATTTTTGAAAAAAAATGTTTAGCCTATGTTACCCCCGGGGTACTGAGGGTTCCCTCAAAAAAAGTTTAGTCCATTTGGTACAGTTGTTTGGCCAGCTATAGCTAACTATAACTATATATGAGCGAAGAACTTTATTATATAAAATATTGTAAAAAGCAAATTAAAGAATTAAAGTTGATCTTTATAATGAAATATATTTTGTTTTCAGCAAGTAGTTTATGAAAGAATAAACGGTGGTTGGGGTAAAGAGAAGAGATACATCTACTGGAACGCACATTATTATGGGGAAAACTTCTACGGATGGAGTATAGGAGATTCAAAATCATTGTTTGAAAGTGGGCCCTTTCATTCTCAAGGTAATCACCTGTTTTATTTATTTAAAAAGAAATATGAAGATTCTGTAATAATCCATTATCATTATCATGAAGAAAACAACTTTCTAACAAACTTAAAACTTTCTGAAAGAGATTTTTTAATGATGAAAGAAACTGTGTTTTTGCCACAAGCTCAAATTTTATAGTCTCTTATATCTTTTCAACCGGATGGTGTAAAAATTTGATAATTCAAACTAGACTTTTGGATCTAAATAAATTCAAATTTAGAAATACAAAAGGCCTACGACATCGGGTTCTAAACATAATACTTAAAAATCTCAGTTTGTGGCAATTACTCAGTTCCTTTAAAAGAAAAGCATAAAATCTGATTTAAATAAACCTCTCTCTGCACATATACTCTTGAATTAATTAGTACATTACTTATGAAAAGTACAGTACACTACCATTTTAAATATCATATATTCTCATCATAAGAATAGTTTTGGGAAAAAAGTATCTACCTTGATTATCTGTTTTGTAGTCATAAACACCATGAAGATTTAATCATCAGAACTTAAAAGTATTAAGATATTTTAAAACGTAATTAAATCAAAAACATTTTATTCCTTTTCAAAATCTTCTGAAAATTTACTACTTCTCTTTTCCCTCGGGGGAGTTGACCTTAAATATATAGTTTTTTCACTCACTTTACGTCAATTGTAAACAAAGTAATTTTTCAGCATC
Source organism: Eurytemora carolleeae (assembly GCF_000591075.1). Taxonomy (NCBI): domain Eukaryota; kingdom Metazoa; phylum Arthropoda; class Copepoda; order Calanoida; family Temoridae; genus Eurytemora; species Eurytemora carolleeae. Next base: position 215,873 of record NW_019396066.1, on the reverse strand, counting down.
TACTCCCCCCCCCCCACCCCACCTCCCCTCCTATTTCAAATGAACAAAATGACATAATTACTATATTAAATCTATCTATCCTAACCTGACCGAACCTTGAATAATGAATAGTAAATGTAAATCGACACATGGCGGGGCGGGTAGACCCTTTAACTAGAATTGAATAGTAAAGTATACTTTAAGTAATGTTTCCTTCAAATATAATTTTGAAAATATGATTTTTAAAAAGCATTAGATAAGATAAAAGTAGCTTAAACTAAAATTTCAAGATAATATTAATCTCTTTCATGTTAATCTTTTAATTATTTTTACCGAAAGATTTAAAGTTTCGAATCTAAGTTTAGTGTCACAGAATTTTTGCATAGATATTGCATATCTTGAATTTGCATTATGCAAGAGTGCAATCTTGCTTAAACTCCCCCTAGCAACAGCCCTGATTTGCATATATCTAGAAGTCTAAACCTCAAATATTTCAGATTTATCGATATTTCTTCACTCCCTTTATCCTACAGCTTTGTTCTAACATTGTAACCCTGTTAACCTGTCAATTGTAACCTTTCAAAAGTCGAAATTTGGAAATACTTCTATTTAAGACGCCGTTTGACCAAATGCCGTATTTTTTTCCCGTGAATCAGGAACGAAGAGTACACTAGTTTTTATTTCTTAAGGTGTGAACCATTAAACTGTGGAATAGGAAAACAGCTATTTAATATTTCAATTGGCCCAATGAACATGAAACCAGCAACTGGCCAGTGCAAATCTACCCATACAAATTGATTAAAATAAGTTTATTTAAGCTATTGTTAAGACATTTTGCTTCATATACCAGCATCAAACACACAAAAGATTTCTTAAATGTCGTCTTCTTATCTCAGTTTTATGGGAATGGAACCACTCGCCTTATTTAAGCAACGAGGATTTGAGGTGTTAAATGTGTTTTCCGACAGTTGTTTTGAGATCTATTATTCAAGGACGAGCCGGGGCATCTAATCTTCCTTGGAGAGGGTCATGGAGAGGAAATGTCACTGTTTATCTTAGTTCATGTCAGCTCCCCATTGACAAGATAAGGTAAGTTTCATGTCAGCTAACCATAGATAATATGAGATAGGTTTCTGTCAGCTCCCCATAGACAAGATAAGGTAAGTTTCATGTCAGCTAACCATAGATAAGATAATCTAGGTTGATGTAAACTACCCAGAGATAAGATAAGGTAATCTTCATGCCAGCTATCCATAGATAGATAAGGTAAGTTTCATGTCAGCTCCCCATAGATAAGATAAGGTAATTTTCATGTCAGCTAACCATAGATAAGATATGATAGGTTCATGTCAACTACCCAATACCCATAGATCAAATAAATTAATTAGTGTGACAGCTATCTAAAGATAAGGTAAGGTTCATGTCAGCTACCTATACATAAGATAAGGTATTGTTCATTTCATCTATCCATAAGTAAGATAAGGAAAGTTTCATGTTATGTAACTATAGATAAGATAAGAAAGGTTTATGTCAGCTGGCCATTACCCCTTGTTAAATAAGGTAAGGTTCATATCAACTTCTCATATATTAGATAAGGTAAAGTTCATGTCACCTTACCATTAATAAGAAAAAATAAGGTTCATGTCAAGCTCTCCATATAAAAGATAAGTTTTATGTAAGCTACCCGGACATAAGATAAGGCAAGGTTTATGTCAGCTACCTAAAGATAAGGTAAGGTTTAAGTCAGTTAACCATGGATAAGATAAGGTAAATTTCATCTCAGCTAACCATAGAAAAGATAAGGTAAGGTAAGAACAGAACGTTCGTTTCAGTATTTCCGTTTTTTTATTACTGTTGGTTAACTATCTCAATTTATCATTGGCGTTAACAAAAAATTTTCAACAACCGATAGTGGCTGTAGCCGCTAATGGTACCGTTATTACAGAATTAAAGGCGTTAACGGTGAATGATATGGTTAATGGCACAGTCCTTAACGGTCAGTTGCAGTGTTAACAGCTTTAACAGCGTTAAGTGCCGAACAAATATTTTATTAACGGTTTAAGAAATCGTTAATGGCACAGCCGTTAACTGTCTATTGCAGTATTAACGGCGTTTACAGTGACAAAGACGACATTAAAAAATATCAAAAAAAGACAAGTTAAGGTAAGGTTCAAGTCATCTAACCATAGATAAATAAGGTAAGGTTCATGTCAAGATGTCAGTTCATGGTAGCTACCCATAGACAAGATAAGGAAAAAAAAGAAAAAGAAAAATGACTTAAATCATCATCATGTCAAAAAACGTTTTTTAATATATTATTTTTTTTCAGACTGGGTCGACAGGGAGAGAATCAATATGACCGGGAGCGCGAACGAGAGTTGAACCGTCTCAGAAATATGGAGCGAAATTCAAACATTTTTAACGACTGAACAGAGAATAATGAGCAGTGAATAATTAACATTGAATAATGAACAGTGAATAATTAACATTGAATAATGAACAGTGAACACTAAACAGTGAAATTAAATACTTCAGAGGTTATAAGAATGCATTTCTGTATTTAAGTGAGTATCAGCATTAAAAGATCTTGATTCTTAATGCTTAGGAAAAGTGAAAATTGTTTCATGAAAATCTTCTGAGTAAAATTGAGCCCTGAATTAAACAATTTCTAAACAAAATAAGTTTAAAAATATTTAATATCTAAATCCTTTAAATATTAACCTTGCTAGATCATCCTTTATTATAAAAATGTTTTTATTTTGTAGGATAAAAATATTTTGTTTAAATTGTGAATTTCATGTCAACATGATTGAGCTCAAACAATTCTTCTCATTTTTTATTCCGGTGAAAGTTTTTTTTAAGATTTCTAATATTTAATGGAACTTGTGATCGATAAAAGACGGGCAATCAGAAGAAGAGTTTGAAAAAAATGTAAAATTACAGATTAAAGTTTGCACTAATTTTTTGGTTCTTCTAATAAAAATAGATCTTTATTTGTATAAAGTGAAAAATCACTGTTAAAATAGCGATATTTTGGCATTTCAATAACAAAAAATGTCCATGCTATTACATATTAAACCAAAAAAAATTTTTTAATAATTTAAATTCTGCACTGCCCAAAGCTATAAAGTGAATGTACCCTTTTCTACATTGTGAATTTATACAAATCTTTTTACGTTTCTCAATTAAAAGTTTATCTCTTTTCCCTTGTCTAGTATACAGGGCCTGCATCCATGAAAATAATTTTAGGATTTTTCCTATTTTTGTTCCAATTTTCCATAATGTTATAAAATTGTATTTCTAGTGTTAAAAATATTCATATTTCCTCTATGTATAGAGTTTATAGAGCTTTTAGAAAATTTAGATTTTGTAAAAATCATTAATTGTGTAAAAATGTTAAAATGTAATTTAAGTACATGTTCAGAAAGTCTAGGATGCGTCAATAAAACTTTTTGTAACATCATGACATTCCATTACGTACAATGTACACTAGTGTACAGCAATCACGTACACAAAATAAAAATGTTTGGTGCAAAAAAATGCATTTTATTTAAAAACTTTTGTTCCCAAACAAAATTCCATGCAACAAACGACTGTATTTTCCAATATCTAAACATTTCCGTTAAAAGGTTAAACATATTTGCAAAAAAAACCTTCAAAACTATATTTTTTTGCAAAAAAAATAGTATATGTTCGAAAAACAAACTTACCAATTTTTTTTAAAATATGTCAAATTTGTTTTAATTTCCAAAAATCTTGAATTTGGATTTGTTTACATGGCAAAACATAAATAGGACGTGGTAATAATTTATTATACCAAACAGTAATATATGGAAAAAATGTAACCTTGTCAAAGTAAACCATTCCTAACCATGTACAAAAATGTTATTAAAGAGTTAAATAAAAAACAAAGCAATTTTAAGCTTTCTTTGTAATTCAACCAAAATAAAGTTAAAGTTTTAGAATTATTGTATCCATGGGCGTACACAGAAATAAATCTACTGGGTCCCCCCCCCCCGAAAAGGTTTAGGTTAAAAATGTCTTTAATCGGCCCCCAAATATAAGATCGTTTACTGCATGTATGAACAAAAATACAGAAAAAAAATCTATGATTCAGGCGCGGCTTATGATATTTTCCAGGGGGGGGTATAATTGAATTATTAAGTGCGCGAAGCGCACCGAAACTTGTAACCCCCCCCCCCTGGATTTTTTAACACAGTACGTGAATTTTATGTCAAAACCTCGAGCAGCGTGGAACGTCGGAAGACGTGTTGCAAGATTTGGAATTATGATCATATAAAAAATATTAACTTAAGTTAAAATTTAAAAGGCGCCGCTGCAGGAAATTTTTTTCAGCATCATCGACTAAGTTTGATAATTTCTTTAAAAAAAAATTAAATCTACCGTGAACCAAAAATAACAAAAACAAATTTTTTATTAATTGATTTCTGCAGATTAAAAGTGCATGAAAATTAGAAATTATTACCAGAAATATGAGAGCGAACCCTAGTTTAGTAAATTTGGCTTACTCCAGGCTGCTAGGGTAAAGAAAATAGGAATGGTTCATAAAACAAAAGACCGAGAAAACGGCCAAGGGGAAATTATTTATATTTAAATAACCTGACTCACGAAACCTCTTTATTAACGGAAAATCTGTGGGTATCTCTGGGCGGACCGAGTCATGGCCTCCCTCAGCAATACTAGCGAACCTAGCGGGCGTAAACCGTAATTTTCACTATATTTGAAGAACAGCCAATCACAGGCCGGCACTTAGACGTGATCCAATAAGAAACCAGTTTTCATTTAGTCTTTAGCGTCTCTTTCGGAGAGTTGTTTGAAAAATCAAAGAGAGTGAAAAGTAAGTTAAAGTTTTACCTATTTTTAGTTTTTTTCTCGCGTTAACAACGTTCCCCAACTGCATTCGAATGTACACTGATGTCTATTGTTTACATTTTGTGCAAACTGATTCTGTATTATTGTTGTTATTATTGTTTTGAAACTTTGTTGTCAAAATAGACCGGTTGTTGACCTGTGAACAATGTCACTCAACAATTTAGAAATGATTCTTTTGAGAAACTGAAGACTTTTTTAATGTTGAAAACGTATTTTTTTTATAAAATCTAAAATATTTTTCTTGTAAATGTTAGCTTTGTTTCTCCGCGGTCTATGATTATTGTTTAAATTATCATGATCTTATTTGTTACAGGAATTTTATAAAATCAATATTGTTTTTGTTAACAAATTCTCGTTATAAAAAGTGTAATTCGTTAAAATGTTTATACTTATTGTTCTATTTGTAATTTTTAACAAAAATTATTATATCTTTTACACTGCCATTTTAGTTTTACAATTTTGTATTATAAATCTTCGCATTATATTCTCGGTAATTCAAATTGATCAGTAACTTTTCAATCATTAAATTTTGATTTTAATAATATTTTCTAATAATAGCAAACTTAGTTATTTATTGTTTATTTATATTAAAAATTGAAGTAGATATAATTTTAAATTAAAATTATATCTACTTCAATTTACTTTTACTTATAACATTAAACACTTTAAGCTAAACGTTCAAAGAATTGGTCAGATTTATGTGGAATAACTATAGTATGTGTTACAATAGTGAGAATAGTTTCTTTTGTCGAATAGAAGTATTTTAAACCCTATTTTTATATAAAATAGCTTTTCCAAAAAAAGTATGTAATCTGTTATCTCAAATAAAAGTTTCATAAAATCATAGGTTCACGTCACATCAAACAAAAGTAAATTTTATGTTAAATTGAAATCGTCTGGCATAATTTTGACCATTTTTATGTCCAGATTAGATCATTTTTATGTCCAGATTAGATCATTTTTATGTCCAGATTAGATCGCCGCTTCAAGATTATAATCAAAAGATTTAGCCATTATTTTTAAAATTTCTAATTCAATTATTTTAAATTTTACCTTCTTTCTCTTAAGAAAAAAATTTGAAAGTGTTTGGTAAATGCAGTTTTGAAAGATAATATATAACAAATAGAATGTATTAAAGTATGGAATGCCGTCCAAAAGTACCCCTGTTAAAAAAATGTTAATCCTTTTTCTTATTTAGTAAACTCGTAAGCGTAGCTTTGTTTACTTTATTTTTTAAAGAATGAGTAAACTATTAGTTAGGAAGGTGTGGGAGGGGGGAGTGGGTGTAATGATAATTGCGCCTAATATTTCATATACTAGTAAATTGCATGATTTGACCAAGCTTTCTCCCCCCACCCTTCAAACACCACCACGCCCTAGCCTGCGGAGTAAATTACGTGTAAATTACTGCAGAAGTCCTCAAATGATAATCACCGCCACCCAAAGGTGTTTTGCGGCATTCCCGCTCCTCAATTGGTAATTAGAAATAAAAAAGTTAACATTAAACCGTTTATTTCATAGAAATAAGACCATATTGACCTCTGTTAATGGCCCTATGGTGTACAATATTGTTAAAGCTTTCCTTATTGCTCCTCAGTTTCGAAAATAAATCTATAAGTACGCCACATGAAGCGCTAGAAAAAAATATGAATCTTAGATCCAATTCGCCAATTTAATGACTGCATTTCATGATTGGAGTTAAGATAAGATAAGATAAGATAACGTTTATTGCTAAAATAAATGTATCTGTATACAGATAGAGTTTACAATCACAAAATTGATGATTATATTAACAGTACAAGTATAAAGCAATTAAGTGGAAAATAGCTCTTGGCTGTTTTGATTATTTTTTCCACCTAATGTTAGTAATAATAACAAAATGTTTCAATTAAATAGATTTAAGGAGAACGATTAGAGATCAGGGTGCGAATTTATCATATGCAAAATAGTTTATACATAAATTCGAATAACTAGAGTTTAAAGTAATTTTCAGACATGTACACAACAAATATCAAAGCATATTAAAACATATCTAATTAGTTTTACATGAATAGCAATTCGGTTTATAACACATTGTCCTATAATTTTCTAAAAGAGAATTTTGTAGTCTATTTTTAATTATACTTAGAGAGTTGCTTCTTTTTAAGTCAAGAGGCAGGTTATTCCACATCTTAAGAAGAGAGCTTGATGGTAAATACTGTAATGAGCACATTTTGAGAATGTCAAGTTGATAGTTATAGCTACTACTATAGATACTATAAGGTCTGGCCTGTTTACTTAAAATTACCTCACCCCGACCAAAGTAATTTCTATCTATCAAAGGTTCAAAAACGTAATTTTCTTATTAGCGCTTCATGTGGCAAACTTATGATTTATTTTCGAAACTGAGGAGCAATAAAGAAAGCTTTAACAATATGTACACCATAGGGCTTTAAGAATAGTGTACACCATAGGGCCATTAACAGAGGTCAATATGGTCTTATTTCTAAGAAATAAACGATTTAATGTTACCCTTTTTTAGTCTGATTAGCAATTGAGATGGTGATCACCAATTGAGTAGATTACCAATTGAGGACTTCTGCACTCCCCCCCTCCGTGTATACGCCATCAATCTATTACACATCACCCTCCCCGCACACACACACACACACCCCTCCACGCAACCCCATCCCAATATTTTTTCATGACCGGCGACTTTCTCCAAGTTCCAACTATGACGTTCCTAACCCCATTTACCTTCTCGGTAAAAGTATTTTATCTGTATCATCTTAGCGACCCTAACACCTTGTTAAAAGAAATTAAATCTTTTCCACAAACTTAAATTTTCTAATCTCTTTATACGGTGTAAACCTTTCAAACATAGACCACTTGATCTAACAGAATTCATAGTTTGAAATATCTCAGGTCTACGACATTGGATTGAAAATTAGAAAATCAGAATTTGTGGCAAAACTTCAATTCCTTTTGTAAGAAATCATATTAAAGACAAGTGTTAAGGGATTTGTAAGGGTGTTAAATGAATCATTGGTAAATCGTGTGTTGCCCTGTCGTGAAATCGCGATACTTTTCCGTTCGAGCAAATAAATCACTTTAATACAGTCTATACAGATATTTGTTAAAACCTAAAACAATTTAAAAAATAAAATTCAATTTCGCGGTATACCTCCCCCTGACCCTCATGTTCTCTTTGTTTTCCATGAATGACCGCAAAAGGCGGCGCAAAACCCAGTTCGGTGGGGGGGGGAGGCTAAATTGACCGACGCGTAGTTAGTGGGGCCGGGGGGCGGGCTGTTAAACTGGTTTTAATGGGGGGGGGGGGTAAAACGTATTCACTACAGTCTTAATCTTAATACAATTCATAAAATATACAATATTCAGCTACTGGGTCTTTATCCATTTATTTTTCATGAACGGAAATACTGATTATCAAAAATTAAGAAAAAGGAAATATCAGCCAATAAGTCATACTATGTAAAAATTTTTTAATTAAAGAAAAATAAAACATCTTTCTTTTAATATATTTTTTAAACTGTACAGCTCTTAATAAATGATAAAAATCTAAAACATCTTTTGTTTACAATTTTTACGACAGGGGAAAAATTAAATTGAGGAAATACTTTTATCACAAAAGACAGATTTGTAAGTTTAATTTAGATTCTAAAAATTTGGCCATATAACTTGATATGCATTTTATTTTTTATGGAGTTAAATTCGTTTTGTTTGATTGTTTTATGTTCAACTTTTGAAATTCTTAATTCTAACAATTGATAATAAAAAAAATATGGGAATGAATTATTTCGTTGAACAGAATGCGTATTTGGCATCATAGTCGATATATCTTTGATTTATATTTATTCTTCTTCTATCACTTTCATAGTATGTAATTTAAAGCTAGGCCACCAACCTGGCTTCAGGCAAATAGTGCTTGGATTTGAATTTTATATGTAAACATTGATATTCACTTGTTAAATACATATCATACGTGCAAATACTAAGCTACCATTGATCATTTAAACTTTGTATATATGTAAATATATTTAGCTTAGTTTTATTCATTTTTTCATTAGTTAATGAAAATGTTACTTTTAATCATAATATTGCTGTCAAATAGTGGTTTGGGGCTGAATAATTTCGTTGTTTATTTGCTACAATATTAAGATGGGAAATCATGGGAAAACGAAAGCACTTTTTGTCTCAATTTTCAGCTTTTCTGAAACTTTGTAGTAAAATTGTATGTAAGTTTACAAAAATAAGGAAAATGTTTAAGAACTTACATTCGTAACAAAATAAAACATCGTCTCTCTGTCTTGGCTTCAGAGAAATAATGATATCTATTTTTGGTTAATATCTTTATGGTGCACAATAGCATTCATGCACTCCTGCTTCCTGTGTAGTTGGGTGGGTGGAAGGGGGGGGGGTCAATGATGAGACTTAAATAGTAAATTTATGATTGAGGGAGGGTGGGGTGGCACAGTGAGGGAGGGGGGAGGGGGCTGATGATTTGCTCAAAGCTACTCTGTCTGTAAACTGTAAAGATGAATTAGATTAGGTTTACTACTAGAGAGGGGGGGGTGTACTTTACCTCAATATTTGACCCCCCGAAAGAAATTTAAATCCCACATGCTGGCATACTAATGACGTCACCTACATGTGCCTCTTTTGACCGCGTCCAGAGCACTATATAATCCCAGCATATTCTTCAGTTAAATCATCCCTTCATTTCTCCCCCGGTATAGTTTCTCTTTATTGCACTTGTTGGCAGGAGGGGGGGGGGGGGGGGTACTTTAATTTGTTGATTCAAGTCACGCAAAACTAACCTGATAGATTTTAGGCTTATCAGGAAAATAAACACCTTAACAAAAAAATATTTAAAATTCTTTATTTTATTATGAATCTGAAATACCATGTAGTTACTCTCCACATTTTCGGTTAAAACATTGTTAAAAATGTCGTTTCTCAATAAATTCCAATGATTTCAAACAACAAACATTCGAAACCACCTTCATATTTTGGTAGGGAACGAATTGTGCGATTTTTAGATAGGTTAAATATATCGATACATTAATTTATTGTCTCAAAAATTAAGAACAGCATTTGAAAATGTAGATGATAGTAATGGGGAAAGTTATTTTTTTAAGGAGGGGGGGGGCCGGGAGAATATAGCAAAACATTTACTCCTGTTAACATATATTTGCGAATTCTGGGTGTGTCAATCTTTATTGTTTATTTATTCAAGAATACAACTTTCAACAATCTTAGAGAAGAATGACATTTTAAATTTCAGACTCATTGTCAAGCAAAACAAAAACCAAACATACATGTAGCAGTATTTTTATATTCTAATTTAAAATTGGGATTTCATATCTTTCGTTTTCCCCATTAAATTTATTTTTGATAATGCAGATAAATAAAGTTCGGACAAAAAGATTGAGAAAGTTAAACTTGTTTATCGTTATGTTTGTAGCCATGGCTACGAAAGAAGTCTGAGTTTGTGTATATTTCAGTAGTTTTTTCTTATCTTAGAGTTTACACGTTTTATAAAAACAAACAGTGAGAATATGTGAGTATACTCGTTAAATGTCAAAACTTTGAAATCCACGAAACCGAGTAGGAAAATCCGCAAAATTCATATCTTAATAATAGTACTAACAAAATGTTTGTGCAGGAAGAAAGGACAATGCCGCGTCGGTCAACACGTTCCAGGTCAAGGGGAAGAGCAGAGCCTGTAGCCTCCCCCAAGACACCAAAGACACCTAAATCTACCAAAAAGGTGAGAATGGTTTTGTATCTATTTCTGTATTCCAGGGCATCCAAACACATTTACATTTTCTCGGATATAGCGAATAATAATTAGCTAGTATAGTTGACCATATGTGGGCATAATTGGGCTGTCAATCAGATATTTAGAATGAGGGTATACTTCATCAAACTGTTGAAGTTTGACTATATGGANATGGTCGTAAAGCAAATAGAAGATATCAATATTTGTATCCCAAAACAAATTAAGTTTTATGAAAATTATATTATAATTGTTGACAAATCCAGTGCATACAAACTTAAACATAAGTCCTATATAAAAAAAATTATTATAATTTCAAAGCATACTTATCGTGTTTCAATTTTGCTAAAAGATTAGTATCGCTAATTCCACGATTAATTAAAGTTATAATTAATTTCCACACCCTGTATTATCTCAAAATCTTGCATTCGTTAAGATCATCATATCAACAACTAAATCAATTCATATTTCCATACTTCTAAACAACATTTTGACAATTACTCCTTTTGTAGTATTGAAATGTACATGTCTAAATGATACAAAAAAGTGTAATTAAATAAATAATGTAGAGCCAAAGGCCAAGGTGTTGGGACTCTTTAAAGTCGATCTGATTTTTATTTAAATAATTGTAAGGCACGTGACCACTGACCATCCCCAAAGTATAAATTATCCATATTCTCTGCCCAAAGGTTTACTTCCTGTGAAGCTACATTATATGATATATATTTCAAATCAGCACGATTTGGTTGATTCTGTCAATAACTGATTCTGACCACAGTAGATATCATTGATTATAATAATTATAAAGATTCCACGAGCCAAACTTAATTTGATTCGAGTTTAGCTTTTAAATCTAACTTAACCAGAGGCCGAATTTAAAGAATTTGAACTGCGTCTAGACGTGGTTCAATCATGGTTGGTTCAGCTGGAATTTCATTAAGTGTTCCGAGATTTGAGCCGGTGATGAATGGGAGGTTCAGCGACGCGGTTCAAGTATCCCTTAATATCAAATCATTGAGTAAACTCTTTGTTTTCTGACACGTTTATAAATATTTTAAAGTTTTTTGAATCTTCTTCTAAACTTAACAAGCGATAAAACTAACGCCATGGAAGCTTATTTAATGTGTATTATATATTTATCTTAAATTTTGAACTGTAGAAGATACATTAATGAATTATATGATTTAGGCAGTCCCTGCTAAGCCAGAGATGCAGTTCAAGGATGGAGACGAAGTAATGGCAAGATGGCCGGGCTCATCTCTTTTCTTTAAAGCAAAGGTATTGCATACTTCTTAACAGCAAAACCGATTGGAGCCAATTTTTTTGTGGCAACTTATATGATCCATAGGAAGGTTTATAGAAAGTTTTAAGATGAACAATTTTGCCCGGGAAAAAATCTCGACATTTATTATTTTAAAAAATTGAACGGAAAAACTCACGAAATACGATTTACAAAGAGGTAAGGCTATCTGCAGTGCACTAGAAAAGGGAAACGATGCGCCATGAAAGCCTTTTATTTGAAAATTATTTATATATTAGTTAGAAGAAATCACTGACTCAAGTAGAATATACGATTTGATTTAATAATTTTTAGATCAGCTTTGTTAGAGAAGATGATGATGAGTATGATGTTGAATATGAAAACGGAACTGTTTATACTATCAAGGTAAATTAAACACATGTACAGAAGTTCTGATCTACCCTGTATGTACATACATACACATTTACTAAATAGACATTGTGGTTATTTTTGTCATTCAAACAAAATCGAATTCTGACAAGTAGATCAGTTTTAGTCGAAATATTCAGTAAGTATCATTATAACTTACAGTACAATTCATTGACTTTGTTCAAGACCTTTCTATTGAAATGTATAATTTGTAGGCTAAGGATGTGTACAAGCAGCAGAGTGTTATCCTGAAGAAAGCATCCCGTGGTAGATCTAAATCTCGAGGCAGATCTCCTGCTAGGGTTAAAGTAACCAAGAAGGTTGCATCTCCAGACCAAACAGATTCGGCTCAACCAGAGGAGAAGGAGGAGAAGGAGGAGAAGGAGCAGGCTAAGGTGGAGAAGGTGGAGAAATCTAAGGTTGAGCGTGGACTGAAGGCGGAGACACCTACACGTGCATCTGCCAGGATTGCCGCCAAGGCGATCAGTGAAGGATTCAGCGATGATGAGACTGAGAAGGTAAATCTTTTAGATCTAATTCAAACAGCAGAAGCCAAAGCTAAGCACTCTTCTAAATCGCACTTGATTTTTCAAATAACATGAATATTATATTCTAGATAAAGCTGGCTCCTAACCCTGAGCTACCTGATGCCCGAGGTAAGAAGAAGGGCTGGAGCTTTGAATGGGTTTGGGCTCTTCTCTTTATGCTGATGGGACCTGCCATACTCGTCTCCCTTCATACACTCTGCCAGTCAGGTATATATATATATATATATATATATATATATTCATAAACTTTGTGTTAACAAAGATATAGGTCAAAATAGTTTGTTAATATAAAGTAAACACCCCTGAATTGAATGCTCTGTTAAACAAACTATTTCTAAAACTAAAATGAAACTAGAACATTTGTTCTTCTGGTGTTGTGTATGCTTATAGTTAAACAACATGTGTACACTGTACATAATTGCTAATCTTTGATTTACACTACAGAGTGAGGATGACACTCGAAATTTTTAATTCCAAAATTTTCGAATTTTGTAAATATTATTTATTGAAAATCTAAGATATGACCTTGCACTATATCAGGATGTAAGATTGGTGTGCCTGCCCTCTCTACTGATTATAAAACCTACCTGGATCGAGATTCCTTTATTCTTCTCTTCAGCTTCAACCTTCTCCTAGACGTTCTCAGCTTCGTTCCCATTGGAGCAATTGTTAACGGCAGAAGGATGAACGGTAAGCGCTTGTTTTATTTTCTAATTTGCAATTCTATACCTTTGCAACTTGATGGTGTAAACAAACCTTTGAATTTTCAAGCCTAGACTTTTTTGATCTTGAAGATTCATAGTTAAAATATCAAAGGTCTACAACATCGGGTTGCAAAGATATGGGGATTTTAAAAGGTGAGTTTTTGGCAAAAGCTCATTTCCTTTACCGCCATATTATTTTTTATTTAAATATTATTTCATGGTTTTTTTCTAGGTTTCCTAACCTTGATGTCTCTCCTAGCCGTGGTTCCTGTCCTAGTACACTACAAGGTAATATGTAAATACATGATCATTTAAATTTATCAAATGAACTGAAAAATCAGTCTTACCGGTATAAGTTTCACGACGTATGATTTGACCCTGGACCATCTTTATCTAATCTAAAATGTTGTGTATGAAGGTTCCCCTGGGTATCGTGAAGAAGAAGTACTTCACCCTGATGACCAGCAGTATTATCCTGTCCACCCTCTCCTCCATCGTTGCCTACATCATGTCCAGGTATATAGATATTATGCTAAGAGTAATCAATATTTAAGATGGTCTGCTAAAAGTAACCAGTATTTACGATGGTCTGCAAAGAGTAATCTATATTTAAAATGGTCTGCTAAGAGTAATCAATATTTAAGATGGTCTGCTAAGAGTAACCAATATTTACGATGGTTTGCTAAGAGTAATCTATATTTAAGATGGTCTGCTAAGAGTAACCAATATTTACGATGGTTTGCTAAGAGTAATCTATATTTAAGATGGTCTGCTAAGAGTAATCTATATTTAAGATGGTCTGCTAAGAGTAACCTGAACCCCAAGGGGAATACTGGGAACCCTCTGGTGGATCTGTTTAACGGTAGAGAAATGAACCCCAGGTTCTTCGGTCTAGATCTCAAGCTTCAGACACTCAGGTAAATTCAATAGATTTTGATGAATGATAATAGATAACTGATTTCAACTAGAAAACGTCTTGTACACTTCTTAATGTTTTTAAAAAAACAACAGAGCTTTATATTTCAGTTCATATTTCTAAATATGTGCCCAAGTAATTTAAAATACTTAATAAAGTAATTTTAAATCCAAACTTCTTTTACTTACGTCACAGTTGACGTTTTTTTATATATATTCTATATTATTATAATAATAATCTAATATCTAGGTTCTCAATGATTGCTTTAGCTGTCCTGAATGTTGTTCTCGTAACTGATAATATTGTCAGTTCTGGATTCAAGGTTTCTCCAACCCTAATCCTCGCAGCTTCATTTCAGGTACACCTAGATACACAATACACAGGACCAGTGCATAGGAGCCCAAAAACTGCAAAAAAAACTTTTTTACTCCTAAAACCCAAATCTGAAATTTTGAAGAAAAAAATGAGAGAATGAAAATTTCCTCATTTCTGAATGGTTTTAGGATAAAAATAATCGGAAAAATTTGAACATTAATTTTTGTTTACAAAATTCAGTAAATCAAGAAATGACCTGGATCCATTTTTTTCCAGTGCGGATCCAGGATCCGGATCCGGATCCGCATCAAAATTAAAATGATCCTAAGCACTGCACAGAACATACAATATAGAATTTCTTCTTCAAACAAACAAAAACGTCTCGTTATAAATTTTTATTTTCTGGTTTTAATATTATATTATATTTAACTAAAACATTGTTTATTTTTAGATTATGTACGCCCTGGACGCCATGTTCTTCGAGGAATATTTCTTCCAGTCTCACGATGCAATGAACTCTGGTCTAGGCTTAAGCTTGATCTCTTCCTACTCCTTCTTCCCTTTCCTCCCAACCCTGACCACCACCTACCTGGTGAACAACGTTGTAGTCCTACCCTGGTACTACCTGGTTGCTATAGGACTCATGAACGCTCTAGGATATGTTATCTTCAGGTAATTTTCTAGAATTAGACTCACATAATTAATATTTTAGGAACCTTACTTTTAGATGTTCATAACAAATCTCAATGATTAATTAATCTAAATATTCTAAATCAACTTATAAACATATATCATGATATTTTTTTGTGGATCGAAGATTATGGTTGATTGTTTATGTAAACTTTCTTATTATTTTAAAATTTCTGTAAAATAACTTTTCAAGAAAAACTTACCAGTCCTCACAGCGCACTGCATAATTGCACTTTACACAACTATTTCAAAATTTTTGCTATTTATATTTTTAAAATTTGTTGAAAAAATATATATATTTAGAATATATTATATATATATATATATATTATGTTTAGATCTAGTGAGACCCAAAGATGTGAGTTTGCCAAGAACCCTAATAATCCTAAGCTGGCGCACCTGGAGACCCTGACTACTGCTGGGAACAAGAAGCTTGTCGTATCAGGCTGGTGGGGTCTAGTCAGGCATCCTAATTATCTTGGAGAGATTCTTATATCCTGGTCCTGGGTTCTACCAGCAGGTATTTATATTATATTATGTTGATATCTTATTCAAAAACATCAAAACGGATAAAATGATTATTCTTAATCTTTTTTAAAACTAGTATATTGGATTGGTCAAGGAATGACTAAATTGCGTAATTATATCTAATATATAACAACTGATTTGAATAAACTATAAATATATATACAGGGTTACCCACAAAGGATGAGACCTCAGAGACGATTGTACGGAATTTCTTCAGTCCGTTTTCTTAAATTCAGGTTTCCGTGTAGGCCAAAACTGGCATATTTCTGTTCTTGACCATTTAGTATACGATCAAAGTGCAGAAACCAAAAATAAAGCTTCAAATCGTAATATTTTTAGAGCTTTCAGGGTTGTCTTTACAGTCTTATCCTTTGAGGGTATTCCTGTATACGCATTAAACTTAGTTAACCTTGAACAATATTTAGTTGGTTCCCTAGGATTGAATGCTCTGGTTCCCTATTATCTACCGGTGATGACAACCCTAATGCTAGTTGTTAGAACTCATCAGATCAATCAGAGGAATAAAAGGTAATACATAATCTATTATAAAAATGTTTTACGGGGAAAAACTATATTTTTGAGCTTTAACAATTGTAATGGCGTTTATATAAGTATATTTGTATTATGAACCGGGTATTTATCCCCCCCCCCCCTCCCCCAAGAAGAAAGTCAAATTTATGCAACATTACTGGTACGACTTTCTGACCTTGTAGTTGATTTTACGCACGCGGCACATGTATCAAAATAGCAAGTTGCAAGTTTACTAGTTTAAACATTGGAATCCAAAACAGTTTAGTTCTTCAGTCTTTAATAGAAAATGATTGAAATCATACAAAATTTCAATATAACGTAAAATTTACTTTATTTCTCTGAAAGATTTGGACTGTTTTCTGGTGAGGAACCGAACTCCTCCAATAATCCAATAGAAACTATATTTTATTTAAGATGTTTAGTGCAAGGTTAAGCTTGACCTCCTGTGTAGTTTTAGGAATTCATTAGAGAGGAAATAATAAATATAATTACTTAAAAATAGGTTTAGTAAGCGCTAATAGTGCTTCCTTTGCACTCAGTAATTATCCCAGGTTACTTTCCATACCCATAGGCTATATTATATTGTAGTAGTACTTAGTAGGCTTAAACATACATTAAACTCAATAGTTCTTGAATTATAATTATACTAGCAAAAGGGACGTTGCCCGTGAAAACAAAAAATAAAAAGATTAAAAATAAAATAAAAACGATTTTTTTAGTCTATAACAAATTTCAGCCCATTCTGTTCTGCCGTTTGGCCGTCTTTAGGCAACATATATATAAATGTCTTGTTTTATTATATAGATTACTTCTTGCTTACTAGCAATTATTAGCGTGACTGTTCCATTAATTCCATAAACGCACTTTCATATAATTTCTTGGAGGATTAATTTTCACAAAGCATAGAAATTAGAATCTTAGATACTGATTTAGCACATTAGAATCATAACATATTTTCATTTTGTCAACATTTACATCCAACGTCAAACTCAGAAAAGGATAGTTAGTAAATTCTATACTAGGTTACCACCACGGTTGTATGCCCTTTTAACGCCCTTGGCTTTGATTTTCAAGTGAATAGCTCAAGGGATAAACTTGTTTGGGTTTAATATCTGAATAATTTCTGCTCATATTATGACGGTTACCAGGGATTCAGTGTTTCTCACAAAGAATGATGCTTCATAGACGACTGTACAGAATACAGATTCCATGAAGAAATGAAAGCATGATTTACTCTTGTAGTTTAGATTTAAATCCCAATATATAAAGAAAAAACTCATATTTACTCTGTAAAGCAGTGCTTATGATCCACTTAATTTTGAATTGGATCCGGATCCGGATCCTGGATCCGCACTGGAAAAAAATGGATCCGGATCCAGGTCATTTCTTTAAGATTTACTAAATTTTTTTAACAAAAAATAATTTTTAAATTTTTTTGTTTTATTTTTTTCGCTTATTTTTATCCTGAAACTTAATGAAAGTTTTATAATCTCTCTTTTTTTCAAAAGTTCAGATTTGGGTTTTAGGAGTAAAAAAGTTTTTTGCAGTTTTTGGTTGATATTTTACCCCTTGGATCCGGATCCAGGAAGCCAAAATCTTGCGGATCCAATGGATCCGGATCCTAAGCACTGCTGTAAAGGCTTGTATTTTAAGAGACTCAGGTCGTCATTAAGGTTTTTTGTGGTATTATTAAATAACCCTGTATGTTTGTATGCGTACTAGACAACAAACAAAGAACATTGTAACAATGATTATTTATTTGATTTATATGTAGGAAGTATGGAGCTGCCTGGAACTCCTATTCTGAGAAGGTTAAATCCAACATTATCCCCCTGGTTTACTAAACTCCTCTCCTCATCACATCAACCTGGATATTATTTATCAACATCTGTGGATAACAAGATGATAACAACTGTACCTGTTCTCAGACGAATTGTAAAACTGCCTCTATTCATCTCTTTTTATTTAAAGGAACATCTTCCATATTTTCACATATTTCATGTTTAGCACCTGTGCAATCTTTCCCTCATACACTTAATTGCTCATATGTCAATAGTGCGTTTATTCCATATTTTTCATATTTAATTTTACCCTACTTATTGTGGAGCGGAAAAATGAATTGTTTCTCAAGAAAGATCACCTTCAGGCAGGATACAACCAAGTATATATTGTGACGCTTCTTTTTATTGGAGAGATAAGAAACATTTTAAGATAAATTATTATCTGACATTATTATTGTTTTGTTAAAATTAGTTTAAGTGCATCATTGTCTCCAATATTGTGTACATATGTACAGACTTGTTTAGTGTTCAGTTTTATGCTGTACGCTAGATATACAATATACATGTAGTAGAAGTGTGTAGATATTTCTCAAGTACAAAACAGCTGAACTACTCTTCTTACTCTTAGTCGTGTATTTTAGGTTTAAATATTGATTCATGAAAACTGTAAATAAATATCTTCTTTTCAACCCTTTTCTTTATTGTTTTGTAGTGCCAGTACTGGGTATTATATATAGAACAGAGCTAAGTATATTTTTAAGCCAATTTTATGAATGATTTTATCAAAAGGATAATGTAGTTTCTGCATTTTCTGGAGCATATACAAAGGATGAAATGGTAAATTTTTAATATCTGTAGGCATTAATGATGACTAACGCTGTAGTGTAATGTGTAAGCCAATTCTACGGATTAATCTAGGGACCGCAGTTCCTGTACAATGTACATACAATCTCACAAAACTCTCAGAAACATCGGGTAGAAAAGAAAATAGTCATGGTCAATTAATATTTTCATGTTGATTAACTTTACATATGAGGTGTGGTCAATAAGTTTCGCTGATATTTTTGTAGGGTACTACTTCTAGAATTGTCGGCTCAAATTTTGTTTAAGTTCAGTATTTCTATACGGGATATATTTTTGGCCAGGTTGGCGTCAAGCAGATTGTTCACTTGTTGTGACGTAACTGTAAGGAGCGTTTTCCTGAAGGTGGATTAGCTTCTTGTAGGAATATCTAGAATATTAACCAGAGAAAAAGGTCACTTTGAAGGCTCGGTTACCAAACAATGCTTTTACTAGGCTATACAAAAACCAAGCAGAACCCTTATACATGATCCAGAACGCATTTTAAAACGATTTTACAACCTGTAATGGTGGTTAAATGAGGTTAAGAAGGGAAAAATGAATATTTGAAGGATTACGACATGTCCGGGCAGGAAAAGACCACCAAGACCCCAAAAATAGTCGGAAATATTGCAAATTGTTCAAACCACATTAGCAAGGGTTCAATCTGTCCCAATCTGGGTTAAATTTGTCCCAAAGTCTCTGACATAGGACCCAAAGGACGACATTGATTATGGATCTCAAATATAAATCAAAACCTGAAAAATCCTCAAAACTCCTTCCTACATTAAATACTCAATCTCTCTTTTCTTCTGATCGCTCTTACAGGATCTAAAACAGACTCTGGTGGATGTGTGACGAACGAAGCCGATATATTTTACAACAAAGATCTTATTAACATTAGATCTGAAAAATAATCTGGTATGGATAAAGTGAACTTTAAAAAAAATTACAGGGCTGGGACTAATACCCCTAATTTTTTTAGCAAAACTTTTTCGTTATTTCTTGTTATTGAGAAGAAGAAAATTGAAATAACTTATAATAGTAAACTGAAATGTATTTCAAAATGTTGACTAACAATTCAAAACATCTTGTAATAAAAAATTTTCAGAAATACTAAATAATAATTTACATAATATAAACGAGATTCTGGAGATGTTAAAAACTGTAAAACTAATGACAACTAATGTATTTTCAGAATATTTCAGTAATCAACATTGTCTGCAGGCCGCAGGGTGCAGACTACATAGTGTACATCAGGGGATTCATTGGAATGTTTCATGAGTTTCATTGGTTTGTTATTTCGTGGATTTTAGTACGCTTACATTTTAGACAACTTTTTTAAGCTTAAAACTTCATTTCATTGTAATCTTTAATGTTATTCGTTCTAAATATATTAAAACAAAAAGAAAATATCCAGTATAGTAAAAGACAAGACGAGAAACGTAAAATTGTATTTATTGTTAAGTTACAATGTACAACAGATACCCACCTTAACCTGTATGTAACATGGAAAAAGATCACTTACATTATTTGGTTTTGTACAAATCAAAGTTCTTATTAAACTCGGGTAAATTGAAAGAGTATGAAAAATTCTTAATCAAATACTGAAGCTGGTAAAAAAATTTATATTAGAACAAATAAAAAAAATAAAAAACTTTGAATTTTCTTTGGAATGGAATTGAGTCTTTGCCATAAACTCTGATTTGCTTATACCTAGATCAAATAATCTGAGTTTGATATATTAAAGGTTTATTCCATCAGGTTGCAAAACTATAGAGATTTGAAACTTTAAGTTTGTGGGAAAGACTAATTTCAAATTGGACAAAATGAGGACATCACTTTTTAACAAATTGCCAAGCTTCGTGAACAGCTGTGCAGATGTTGGAAATAATTAGAAGCTGTTTAATTTAACTGTTAAACAGTAAAAAGACAGTTATTGAATACTGATGTCGTTAATTTGTAATTAAAGATTCACAATGTAAATCCGTCGCAGCTCAGCTTTATTGTTTGCAGTGTATGATGTCGAGAAACAGATTTTTTTTAATACGTTCCTAGCTGGGAACTTTTGTAATGGACACTCATAATCTCGATCCTTTGATTCCGATATCCAGTGTGGGTACTGTTAATTTAAGGATCAATGCTTAATCCCTTTATATCAGTTATCATTTCGAGATTCAATTACACTGCAGATATAAATAAAGATTAATTTAATCTGCAGATTAACAGAAGATCGAGATCATGTAATGATCTCGATATCCACAATACAAGAGTTCCCAGCTCACATAGACTAAAATCTGGTATTAAGTAAAACAGAAATGATTTATCTTAACTGTTAAACAATGTTTAGACACCCACAGCTGTTGTTGAATACTGTAGTTATAAAATATTGTTAATAAATAACTGCTGCAGTTGCTTTAAACACATCTGTTGGCCCCTATGCTGTTGCTGTTGTTGCTGCAGCTGTTGCTGGTGAATTCTGCTTGAGCTGTAGAATAATAGATCTCATTCGAGAAACATCCTAAAGTCAGAGAAAGCTGATAATCAGAGCTACAGCTGATAATCAGAGCTACAGCTGATAATCAGAGCTACAGCTGATAATCAGAGCTACAGCTGATAATCAGAGCTACAGCTGATCATCAGAGCTACAGCTGATAATCAAAGTTTTTTAAAGTTTAAAACTCGTATGTGTGTTTTCTTTAAAAAGATTCATCACAGATTTTTTGTTGTTCAGTGTTCACTGTTCAATATAAAACTCTTGTGATAACTCTTCATTGTTCAGTGTTCAGTGTTAAGTATAATGTCTCAATGTTCAGTATTTAGTGTTTAGTGTTCAGTATTTAATGTCTGTTGTTCACTGTTCAAAAATCAGTGTTCAAGGTTTAATTGTTTACTGGTTCAATGTTCAGTATTTAATGTTCGTTGTTCACTGTTCAAAAATAAATATTCAAGGTTTAATTGTTTACTAGTTCCTGGTTCAGTGTTCAGTGTTTTAGTTTGAGTATGTAGTATTCAGTGAAATTAATATCACCTTGATATTTTTGCTGGTTTTCTGATTAAAATCACACAGGGTTGAGACTCTATAATAAAAATGTTTTCAATGATTTACAATTAAAACAATTTAGGATCCTGCAAAGTTTCAAATTAAACCGCAATTTATAAGTTTAATATTTTTATCAATTTTTTTCACAAATTTTCAGTGAATCATCTTCTGTCGATATTTTCCAACTTGATATTTTCTGAATTAAAATAAAATGTTTCTACCTTTCCCATTCGGTTCCAGGCTCAAGAGTTTCTATTGTAGAGATATAGCTTCTATCTATACTTAGTCTTGCTTCCCTACAGTATAGAATATATAGAACTTATTATAAACATTCTATTGCAGAGATATAGCTTCTATCTACTTAATTAGTCTTGCTTCCCTATACAGTATAGAATATATAGAACTTTATAAAGATATAGCTTCTATCTTTCAGGGGAAAAATTTAAATATAATTTGCTTAGCTCGGAAAATCCCATTATTTACTCCTCTAAACTTCTTCATTTTGTTTAACCTGTTGGCTGCTCTAGTCTTCTCTAAAGTTTCTTGGTGCACTTTATACCAATCCTCCAGCTCCTAAATCAAACATTAGGAAATTAGATGGAAATTAAAGATTTTCTTTAAAACAAAGATTTCTGCTTTAATATATCTTTCATTCTTCAGCTTTACTCATATCCTTTAACTTTATCTTCATCCTTCATCTGCTATCTTTCATCCTTTATCTTGCTCAATAGCCTGTTTTTTGGGCAACTTGCTTTACTTCTCGTCTTTATCATTAATATTGTATCCTTTCTCCTTTATCCTTTATCATTAATATTGTATCCTTTCTCCTTTATCCTTTATCATTCATTCATATTAATTTTCATTCATATATTTACAAAGCATGAGATATTACAAATAAGCAATCACAATTTAATCCAACATTTATCCTTTAACCTTTATCCTTTAACCTTTAACCTTTATCCTTTATCCAAACTTCATCTTTCAACCTTTATACTTAATGCAACCTCCATCTTTCAACATTTATCCTTTATTCTTTATCCTTCATCCTTATCCATTATCCTTAATCCGACCTTTATCTTTTAACATTTATCCTTTATCTTTTATATTTATCCTTAATTCTTTATCCTTAATCCTTCATCTTTAATCCTTAATCTTTAGTCCTTCATCTTTCATCCTTCCTCCTTTCTCTTACCATAGCAGCTTGTTGTTTAAGCTCTTCTCTATCCTTCTCTCCTTCTTCATCCTTCTTCTTAAATCCTTATTCCTTCATCCTTTATTTTTAATTCTTTATCCTTTATCCATTATCCTACCTAGTAGCATGCAGCTTGCTGTTTGAGCTCCTTTTTATCCTTCTCTTCTTTTTTATCTTTCGTCTTTAATCCGTAATCCTTCATCCTTTATCTTTAATCCTTTAACATTTATTCATTATCCTACCTAGTAGCATGCAGCTTGCTGTTTGAGCTCCTCTCTATCCTTCTCTTCTTTTTCATCCTTTATCCTTCATCCTTTATCTTTAATCTTTACCCTTCACTCTTCATCCTGCATTCATGTTTTAACATTTATCCTTTATTCTACCTTAGCAGTTTGTTTTTTTAAGATCCTCTCTATCCTTCTGTTCTTCTTCATCCTTCGTCTTTAATCATTCATCCTTCATCCTTTATCTCTAATTCCTTATCCTTCATTCTTCATCCTGCATTCATGTTTTAATATTTATCCTTTATTCTACCTTAGCTGCTTGTTGTTTAAGCTCCTCTCTATCATTCTCTTCTTCTTCATCCTTCGTCTTTAATCGAATCATCTGCTGTTCTCTCCATTCCCTTAATAAGAACAAAATCCAGTTTTTTAGGGAATAAAAAAGAGAATTTGACTTTAGATAGGAGCAATCAACTATGATGTCATTGAGGGAGCAAAAGTAGAGTAAATTGTTTATTTCTTTTTTAATTTTTAATCTAAAATTTGAATATCTACGACTTTTTCAATCGTTGTAACGCCGTTAAAATTGAATTAGGTACCTCGTTTAATGCTAAAATATACCTGAGAACAGCTGGTTCCTGTTTCACGGGTTTAGATTGAACAGGAGAAACAGTTTCTGCTTGCTCTGTGGAAGCAGGCCTTGAACCATAAACAGCAATGGTGCTTGCTGAAAAAGAAAGGAATTAAGCTTGAGAAATGCCTGTTCTATCTAAATACTAAAGATTTGCTTTGAAACTGCTCTTCATATGATTTTCCACATTTTGATGATCAACCATGCTTTACGAAATTAGGTATTTTTATAGATCTACTTGAGAAATCTGTTCATATTCCTATATTCTTATAAACCTACTTGAGAAAGCTGTTCATATTCCTATATTTTTATGAACCTACTTGAGAAAGCTGTTCATATTCCTATATTTTTTTTAACCTACTTGAGAAAGCTGTTCATATTCATATATTTTTATGAACCTACTCGAGAAAGCTGTTCATCATCCTATATTTTTATAAACCTACTTGAGAAACCTGTTCATATTCCTATATTTTTATGAACCTACTTGAGAAAGCTGTTCATATTCCTATATTTCTATAAACCTACTTGAGAAAGTTTATGTTTATAAACTTACTCGAGAAAGCTGCTCCGTCATTTATGTCTATAACCCTACTTGAAAAGGCAGCTCCGAGTCATATATATCTATGAAGCTACTTAAGAAAGCTGCTCGTAATTCTTTTCGTTTATGAACCTACTTGAGAAAGCGGTATAATAATTCTTTATGTTTATGAACCCACTTAAGAAAGCTGCTCCTAGTGCTATATGTTTTTAAACCTATTTGAGAAAGCTGCTCCTGGTCCTATATGTTTATGAATCTACTTGAGAAAGCTGATGCTAGTCCTATATATTTATGAATCTACTTAAGAAAGCTGCTCCTAGTCATATATATTTCAGAACCTACTTGAGAAAGCTGCTCCTAGTCCTATATGTTTATAAACCTACTTGAGAAAGCTGCTCCTAGTTCCTGATCTATTTCTCCGAGCTGCTGCTGCTCCCGTGAGAGGAACTCAGCAGCAGGATCCTCCTCAACCTCAACCTCACCCTGAGCAATAAAACCATAATGTTTAAGTTAGAAAATTAAATCATCTAAAAAATAGCAGAACCAAAGATAATGTAGTAACCTTCCAAAATGTAATAAACATTCTTTGACCGTAAAACTATCAAGTTGGGAGAGATTTGTAAATTTTAAGGTACAAAACAGACAAATTTTTCTAAATAACTGCAGGACTCTACCCAATTCCCATCAACTACAGAGTTACCCACAAAGGATGAGACAACTCTACAAAATGTATACTTGTTCTTTCTGTGGCAAATCATTAAATAAACCATTAAAAGATTATCAAAATTTAACCATGTGAATATTATATGTGAATTTCAGGTCGTCTTCACAGTCTCATCCTTTGTGGGTAACCCAGTACTGAAATTGCTTTAAATGGAAATCGTTAGCCTTGATTTAGTCACAAAATTAAATTTTTTTATACTTTTGCAAATCATAATACTCATCCTTTACAGGTAATCCAGTATCTCAAATCCTCAATGAATTTACATTAAGTTTGAATACCTGGAGTCCATATGATCTATGTATCTAAGTACCTGGAGTAAGTCTTCATCCTTGGATTCAACCATCTCTCCGAAATCGTCCTCGAATCCTGACATCTTGTCTACAGTGTGTGAAGTTAATGGCAATATTGAGAATGTAAGATTTCTAAAACTTGAAACAATGTATCTATTTTAACTTTTGAATCAACTTACTTGATAATTTCTTTATCTTTTAAGTGTCTCTCAATTCATGGTCTATTTACATCGGTACCCTAAAGCCCATTATAAAATTTATTACTGGGAGGTTTTCTGTATTGAAAAGATTCAATTTCTCTTTATTTCCTTCATTTTCTCCTACCGCATCAATTTGTGAGTTACATTCATCAGGAGCCGCAAATGAAAGTAAGCAATTTTAAGATAGGATATCAAAAATTACTTCATCATTCTTGATAAGAAAATAGTTTAAAGGGTACCATTGTGAATCTGATATGCCAATATAAATGGAGATTCACTTTAAGTTAAGTATACAATCTCTTTAAGGACGTATATATCTCTAGACCCCCTCACAGACCTCACAGAACCAGCTGGTTTTAAGCCCTGTAACGGAGTAAAGATAGAGAGATAGATGTAATAGGAAAGCTTAGTATTGATTTTATCTTCCTTACCCCAGAGGGGAAATATTAAAAAATGGTCAAAAAACTCGAGTTAATATTTAACTTTTAACAATTTTCAGACAAACCTCTTTTTCTTGGATGACTTGCTATGCCAAGTTTTTCACATATTCTTGGTAGCTTAGATTCAGGAGCGTATGCTACAGGAATAATTGTCCAGGAGGCTCATCTATGCTTGGATTACAATAATATAGCTATAAGATTGCCTACAACATGGTTTACGAGGGCAGGAAGGCCAGTAATAACAATTTCTCGTCTCAGCCACATTCTCCTCATTTTCTCTTCCGAGCCACATTCTCCTCATTTTCTCTTCAGAGCCACATTTTCCTCATTTTCTCTTCCGAGCCACCTCGAAATCCTAGTCCTTATATTAAAGCTTTTAAGCATTCAATCCTTCAAGATAGAACTCTTTTTAGAAATGATTATATCATGTTGGAAACTTCGAATCCACG
Organism: Eurytemora carolleeae; assembly: GCF_000591075.1. NCBI lineage: Eukaryota > Metazoa > Arthropoda > Copepoda > Calanoida > Temoridae > Eurytemora > Eurytemora carolleeae. The sequence continues at coordinate 188,972 of NW_019396066.1, read as the reverse complement.
ATATTGATGTCAAACTTTCCTACGTAGTGGCTGATCTTCAAGATCTAAAATAAATAGCAAAATATTTCTATATGTTTCGTTTTTCTAATTTGACATCGGAAAATTTCTAAAGAATTTAATAAACTAAAAAATGCGAAGTTCTATAAACTCGGAATATTTTGTAACCCGGTAATATATGAAGATGCGTGAAAAAAGTTAAGGGACAGAACTGCAAAACTTTGATTTAATTGAAAATATTTATTTAGACTTACAGCATTCAGTTCTTTATTTATGCTTTAACGTGGGCATGATTAAAAAATGTTTTGTCATCAAGAATTGGTGTCTTTTAAAGGTACGCAGATTTGAAGTTAAGTTGGACTAGAAAAAGAGGAGACTGTGGCTCGGAGTCGGACCAGAAATTGTTGTTCCTCCCCTGGGCTGACAGTAACAACGGTAGTAAATACAATATCAATTTATATACTTATTAGGAAAGTAAACAATAATTTAAAGAAATATAAGGCTGATAAAATCTATTAAGTAGTATCTGAAGTTTCATTCTTGTAAATAAAGTCGATGAAAATATTTTAAACTATATTTAAAGAAAAATTAAGACTGTAGTTTAAACAGAAGTTTTCCCATCTTTCTGATACAAGGTGTCCCACAAAACATGATAGTTGGTAAATAGTTTAGAATGTCGTCTTCCAGAATATTTTAAGTTGTTTAATAGGAAAGACAATAATAAAAATATTGGTAAGGAATTATATAATAGTAAAATTTTTTCAAAGTAAAATATATTAGCGCAAAAGATTTTTAACTAAATAAAATTCTTCTAAAAACCTTTAATATCTCATACAGTGTATAGAAGACGACTCAAAACTATTTACAAACCGTCATCTTTAATGGGACACCCTGTATCTCAATGATTTTTAATAAAACCCATAAACCACGTAAGCTGGAGGAGCTGGAGAACACAATCGAATAGATAAACAAAAATCATAAATTGGAAATCATCATAACGCAAAATTTCATTCAACCCATTCAGAAATTACTAATTAATTTTGGAAGCTTTATTGAATTTATGTTTAAATATAATTCATTATATAAATAAAATATTTTGATATTAATATGCAGAAAGTTACATTATCACATGTTGGTAAACACTAGAACTGGTTCTTCAGACTACAGGGTAAATAAAAACCGGTTTTACAGGGTTTACACAAGCTAGTGAATTATTTAATAATCTAAATGCTAATCAGCTTTTGAACATAACTTTCTTCTAAAATTTAAATAAAAAGTATTAAATTCACTATTTGGCAAAATAAAATTAACAAATTGAAAATAAAATAATGTGGGATTAATACAAGAACTATCAATGTAATTTCAAGTGACTTACGGAATATCAGCAGAGAAAAGGAAAGAAATTGAAACTATTAACAAAAATAATAAAAATAATGACCCTCCGATGAAAGTTTAACGAGTACCTTTTGTTAATCGGACAGGAAACTGTTAGAATAAAAGATCACTTGAAGTTATGTTGACATATTCCCTTCAGATAAGTATCAAGTACAGAATAAACCGGTTTTACTTCATGGTGTCGTTAAGTTTTTTCGGGACAATGTAAAATGCAAATAAACAGGAACAAAATGAAACATTGAAAGATAAAAAATAAAATAATTCTGCGAATTTACCAAGTTAATAATATCGATACTGGTGTACTACGCACTAACCATGAACATGTACATTGTACATATAAAATTAATATTTATAATTTGTTCATATGTTTTAAACAAGAAGGAAATTCCAAAACCCTGCGGCAACTTGGGATTTTGTTGTGACCCGGAATTATGTCCTTTATTTCTAGCTGGATGGTTCTCCATCGCAGCTCCTTCATCCCCTTAAATCTTTAAAATGTGTTTTTCTTCAAAATAAAATATTTGTGAAAATGCAGGTTTAACAATGTAACAATGCAAAATTCGAGTTTTGTTGTATCATAGTTACAATTTTAGAAAATGTTAATTTAGAAAAAATGCTGATGAAAAGCTCACGATGGAAACCAGATACCTAAAGTAATAATGGCAAGGTTTATAATTCCGGGTCAGCTTATGGATTCTTCTCGCAACTGAAAGAAAAGTTTTCGTCTTGTTGGTTTACGAGATAAAACGATATTTATGTATCCTTTGTAGAGAGAACAACCCAGGGACATTCAAAACCTAATTCTAAATCTTTAATTGTCTATTAAATCGTGTTAAAAATTTAAAACAAAGGCCGAATTGCTGATCAAGGTTTGTTTTAGCCTTTATCCATATAATCTTATTTTCTTAAACGTGTAAAAATATGATTTGAAAGTAAAGATATTATTTAACAAATTGCCAATTGTATATTAATCATGTTAAGCTTAACATAAGCCTACTGTTTAAATACAATATTTGGAGCACTAAATTTTAAACTGAAACAGATTTAAGGAATTAATCTAACCAGGTAGAAATTTTAGCAGCACATTTAACTATCTTAGCTGAACGTTTGTTGACAAAAAACAATGAACTAGTCTAAATTTCTATCAATATATAAGGAATATTATGATTACATAAACTAACTTTTAACCTCCTGTTTTTACTGTAGATCCTAACTCCTAGGAATGTTAGGCCGTTTAACAGATGCACATTTTCAATATATACGTTCTATTTAAATAAGAGCATAAACTAGTGACAAGGTTTTAAATATTCTTAGTAATTCTATGACTGGGTAAAAGGCGCGCTGCCAAAAGGATCTCGGCGACTGCTGGCGGAGAGATCATCGCCGTTTCCGCCTTTCATTCTGTCGAATTCTTTCCCTGCAAAAAAAAGTTTAAAAATCAAATTAGTAGTGAATTTATGTACTTAATATCATTAATGTTACGGAGTTCAAGGACTTAAGTGGGCTTTTTTGTTTGTTAAAAAGTTGTATAAATAAACAAATCCAGAGTTCTATATGTATAGATTCCTTTCCAAAAGGAAAAACTATCAGAAGAGGGTAAGTTGTAAATTTTACGGAGAAAATATTTGATGACCAATACCATGGATTCTGATATCTATTTATAAATTGTTCTTAAGAAGCTACATGGTAAATTTATAGAAAATAAAACTAACGAGGATTTAGAAACATTTAGCAATAGCATGCAAACCCAAATCTTGAATCAGTGTAGTAAACGCAATATACTGAGTCAATCAGGTTACGTAGTTTTCACGAATATAATATTCACTGAAAATCAATAAATGAGAGAGAAATGAAGATAAACTTCGCACCAAATTTGAATCTAGCAGAACAAATAAAAAATTATTATACAAAAAACAATTAAATTATTTAAATTATGTGCCAACCAACCAGACCAACATGATTGAGTTCCTAGCACTGGATCAAAAACAAAGCATTCGGTCCTTGTCTGCTATAAATTAGTAAGTAAGCACTTAGGGTCCCTAGTAAAATAATAACACCTGTCATGATCTTATTACAGCGGGATCAAAAACTAAATAATTACACAACAGTAATTTTTTCAAAACGCATATCCTTCTCATTTTAAATTTGACAATAATACTAACGTTGTTTAACGTGAAAACTTAGGGTTTGGATGTAGGTGTCATATTAACAATTTCTATAAGTATTCTTTATACTTTCAACAAAGAATCAATAGCGTGTAATTCTTTTAATCAAGACTTAAAGGGAGTGTTCGCGAAAATTAAAGGGGGTAAAGGGCTGATCCCGAATTGAAATCGATATCGATCGGTACTTATTGATCGGTACTAATTTAACTTCTCTCTGTTGCGGTTTTTGGCGGTTCAGGGAGGCGGTTAAAATTCTTTAAATTCTGCCTCCGGTTAATTATTTAGAGTCAGTCTCTAGTTAGATGGATCATAATTCAAGACACTGAAGCTGAAAAGAGGATCTGAGAAGATTCTAGTTCTACAGATACAATACAACAGGGGTAAAAATATTCATAAGTTAACCTTAAAAGTTTAATAAACATGCTACATCTTGATTTAATATTTCCAGAAACTATACATTCAAAGCTAATAATGTTAAATTAAAATATGAACAGTAATATTCAGTGATCTTTTGGTGATAGTTGTAAGCATCGAACAGCTCACAACTTACAAATCCTAACGGTTCATCAAATACCACCAATCATTCATGGCGCATACTCCCTTTTACATTCTATTAACAGCTACACCTTTTTTTCAGACATGCCTTTAAGGTTTTCTAATTGCCACGATTAGTTAATAATAATACACATGCAATTAAATTACTGCTATTTCTCTGAATTTAGTTTATATAAATTGAGTTCGAATCAAAGAGAAAATAATATTCAGTCTTTCACTTGGAAAATATGTTAACAGAAACTACACATTTTCATAACGCAAAGAAACTGAGTTTTTGCCACAAACTCAAATATTTTCATCCCTATATCTTGGCAACCCAATGTCGTAAACCTTAGAAATTTCAAACTATTAATTTTGTTAGATCAAATAATCTAAGTTTGAAATATCAAAGGTCTATACCCACTGGTTGCAGAGATATAGAAATTAGAAAATTTGAGGTTGTGGCAAAAACTCAATTCCTATTAAAAAACCCCAACCAACTTTCAGTTTGTCTTAAAATTCACTGGAAATATTATTCGGGGGGTTGTAGAATGTAGGAGGAGGATTGTATTTAAATGACATTGATAACCTTTCAAGCCGTAAGACAAATTCTTTTTCCAACCCGGCCCCAGGTCGATTAAGTTATCCAATCTGGGAACTAGTTGATTGTCGTAGAGGGAATTTTTTTCAAAATGGCATTGGATGAGAAAAGGTTTTTTTTGTTAAAACCTGCGAATTCAACCCTTTTGATAATCAAAGTCCGATAAAATTTAATAACTCTCTGATTCCCAATCTTATTTTTCCTCTAAAATATCAAGCAAGCAGGTTAAATTTGTTGAACCTTCACCGTTACCAACTCCTACCCTACTGAACACATTAAATAACCTTTTTTGTTTTCGCCCCTTTCCCACCGGGTTCTCCTAAAAGTTTAATTTGTAAAAATAATGTTCGTTTAAAAGAATCAGATTCGATTTTTTAAATTATCAGCTAGCAAGCTAGTTTCACATCTCTGTTATACGTGTAGGAAACGACAAAATTCAACTCACCAAAAATAACATCCTCAGACATGGCCCCGAAGTTGACTGAATCTTCAAACGGATTCCAACCTTTAACCCTGAAACAAGTAGAGCTGGGACCAGCTGTGTCAAATAATAGATGCAATGGAAATCGGAAATTCAATACTTAAACCAGGATCCATTTCATTTTGATGAGGATCCGGATCCTAGATAGGTCCTGTAAAACAATGAAACCAGATTTTAAGTCTGTCAGGTAGAACAGTAGATCCGTATCCTAGATTTGTCATGTAGAAAAATGGACCCAGATCCTAGATCTGTCATGTAGAAAATTAATACGGAGACTAGATCTGTCATGTATTGAAGTGTACCCGGAATCTAGATCTGTCATGTAGAAAATGGATCCGGATCCTAGATCTGTCATGTATTGAAGTGTACCCGGATCCTAGATCTGTCATGTAGAAAAATGGATCCGGATCCAGCTTATCAATATTTCTTAAAACTTTCCTAACTTCAACACCAAATTGCCATCTTTCAAAAAAAGATCTTGCAATTTCGATTAAAACCTTTTTTAGTGTTAGAAGAAGTAGGAGGGTGTTTGAGAAAATATGGATCCCTGCAAATCGACTCACAGTGAGATGAATAAAAATTATGATACCTGTTCCCAAGGGTCTGAGGTCCTGGGGTAGGATCAGGGTTAACTGATAGAAACGGATTACTAAAAAAATTTTATTATCAGAAAAAAAAGCTATATAATTGAACAAACATATTAATTATTATTAATTATTATTATTAATAATTAATTAATTATTAGTCGTCGTCTTTTCCCCAAATCAATTTTAAATTACCCCGGACAAGACCCCTTCTTCAGCTTGGTAATCTATAAACTGTTTCAAAATGATCTATTCAAGAAAAAACTTTCTCCAAACATCTTGTACGAATGAAAATAAAAATATTTACTTTTGAAATGTTTGCGTATCTGAAGTATTTCGACGATGTCCCAGCCTAGGTTTAGCAATTTCAGAGCTCTGAAATAAAAACAAAAATAAAGTTAAAAGTCTTTTAGAGTGACTGTCAACTATTTTTTAAGTGCCCCTCCATTTAAGGGGGGTTGCATACGTGGTTCACAGTATTAACTTTTGGCACTTTAAAAATAAATAAATTCTGGAATTTTCCTTCAAGTTCCTGGTTTCTGTTGAACAAATCCTAAGTTACTTGTAAAGTCAAGAGCAAATAAAAATTATTAATTCTCAACTTATTCACATTTGCTTTGACATTGGTTTAAATGAAACCGTTGTGAATCGGGCATGTAACTATACAAACGAAGGCTTCATTGAACTTACGTTCACAGTTCCTTTAAGTATATGTGTTTTGTGTACTAAGCAAATTGTACAGTGTTCAATGTACAACTATGTCGTGAGTAATCTGTACCTTAGTAACTGTATCAGAGGGTAAATTGCACAGACTAACCGGCCCACTACCAGCTGGATCCTAGGAAATGTAAATGGTTTACTTCAAATTTTAAAATTATAACCTGCACTTACGTAATGGCAATTAAATATCAAAAATGCTCAAAATTCCTAGAATATTTTAAAAGAAATAAATGCTTACAAAAAACAAGATCAAAAAAGGAGAGGAAAAAGAGAGGGTGTATATTTTTAAAATCTAAGGGAAAAAAATAATGGGACATGAAAAATCAAGCTTTTTTCTTCATCCTTTTTCATACTTTTATCCCAAAAATTTATTTCCCTAGAAGTCATTTTTTTTACAATTCAATGAATAAAGATCGAATCGAAGAAATAAGACTGATATTAGGGTACCTGAAAAACGTCTGAAACGAATGGATTTGTTGAAGGATAATCTGAGTTTTCAACCCTGATAAAACAAATCTCTTGTCTTATAGAACAGGGAAGAATGGCCAGGGGGTAGAATATTTTAATTATTTATTAAAAGAGTACTGCTGGGGTATTCTGGTCCCCAGACAAGTCAAACCCATCAGTACTTCCCCTAGGACATATTTTATTTTGAACCCTGGATGTAAGCGCACCGGGTGCAGAGANAGGATTAAGTCACAGTTCTAGGGGTAGTTTATTTCTTCGTAAAACCGTCAATGACGTTTTCAATTATTTGAGTTTGATTTGAGTAAATGCTTTTATATATTATTTAATCGATCGATCAAATACAAATGAACGAGTAAATCAATCTGTGTTTAATCTAATATAAAAAAATATCGTATCGCGTCGGACTATACATGTTGTAAGAATGCTACAGTTAGCGGGAAGAGAACCTCAAAAAAATTTTCTCTCTGGCATTGAATGAAAGGCTTATCCCTAATATTACCGTTTCGTCTCCAAAAAGTAGTTTTCTGTTGAGTAATTGTGGATTTTTAATATACAACGGTCAAGACTGCGACGCCGGGAACTTCTGCTAGTAATTAACAACAAATATGGAAATCTGGGTCAACTGGGTAACTGTAGATTAATATCGAGTTTTGAAAGAGATGAATATATTCCTAGAGTTTACATCCTTTATTGGGAACGGATTAGAAGGTTTGGTTGCGGAGACAGAAACCTGAGGTTTGTTTGCGGAGATTGGAACCTGAGGTTTGGGTTGAGAATCCTCCCCTTTCCGTCCTAATCAGATATTAGAATATTAACAATCAGCTCAAAAAATAGTTAGAAGACAGAGATAGATATTTAAAAATTACCATCCCGCTCCACAGGGGGGAGGGGGGTTATGACTATTTTGGGAAAAATTAAACGTCAAAGTTTTCCTCTCTTTTTGATGCTTTTTACCCCAAAAATTTATTTGCTGCCCCTTTAAAAACTTTATTTCCAATAATAAAGCGAAAAAATATATCGAATATCCGAGAAAAAGGAAGTTTCGAACAGTTTATAAAAAATGAAAAAAATGAATGAACTGTCCAAAGGTAAGTGTGGTTGAAAAAGATAACATTGACAGACTGAAAAGCTTTATAGCACAAACTTACAAAAAGTAAAAAAGGAGATCGAGTAAAGTTTATAAAAGTAGGGTTTTAGGGCGCCCATCTTCTATTACAATTGTGAACATTTTCTCTTTATATACATTGTAAAAAACAAACAAAAAAAGTTCGCGGATTTTATAAGAAAAAAATTCATGGATTTTTTTAATTTTATGAAAATCGAATTTTGCTGGGGCCAAATTTTGAAATTTTGATCATGTATAAACTTTCCCTGGGGTCATGTGAGGTCCCACACAAAATTTGGGCCCTTTTGGTTCAGGCGTATATAGTAAAATTGATAAAAACCTTAGGGTCAACTATTTTTTCGTAAACAGTTTTTTTATGCTTTTTATAATATAATAATAAAAACCTGAAAGCGAAGCTGACTGAATTGGAAGTGGAAGGGGTCCCTTAGCAGAAGTATGTCCTGGATTAAAAATACATCAAAATTTTCCATCAAGTAAGTTTTATCAAGTGAAACCACTTTCAATCCATGGAACAAATTAAGTTTTATCAAGTGGAACAACAAATAGTTCAATCAATAAAGCATCAATCAACTAATCATCAAACACTCAATCAGCAATGCATTCACCATCAATCAATTAATCAATCATAAATCAATCAATAATTAATCATTAATAAATCAAAATCAATCAATAAATCATAAATGAATGAAATTACAAATGTAAAGATTAACTTCAGGATAGAATACCTTTAGGTCTGGATCTAGGGGCAACAGATGTTTTGGTATCCAGGGGCACAGCAGACCCCAGAGCCTGGTGGGAGGGTGATTGTGGGAGCAGGGCGCCAACCTTAGCAGGGGTGACAGGCAGTAACTTTAAACATGAATAATTAGTAATTATAAACAATTTTGGTGTAGATGTCCTATTTAATGTAGAGGGGGGGGGGCCTGCCTTCATTTTTGGTTCAAATCTTCTAATCACTAATTAGGCGTGCAGCCAATAAACTGGAAGATTTGAACCAAAATGAAGGCAGCCATACATCAAATAGGACATCACCACCATCCCATTTATTTAATAACTTGACAAATTGACACGTAATTTTAATGTCTTAATAGTTTAACGCAATGTACCCTCCAGTTACCTGAGGTGAGAGTTTGTCTGCGTCCTTGTTGTGTGTGTCTGTTTCATATTTCTGGACTGGTGGAGTGTTTAAAGTTAAACTAGAGACGCTAGGAACCAGAACATGCTGAAATCATTTAGTTTTATATTAAATAATCATATGTCTAGAATCTAGAGCGTGCTTGAATTCAAACAGCATTTAACTCATTTATTTAGCTCAGTGGTGTTAGCCCGGATAGTGGTCTGGGCACTCCTTATCTGATCTTATCAAAAAAAAAATGCGTTTCCCGTTTACTTGAAAATCTTCCATATAATAAAGCTCACAGCTCATATAAATATATATATATATTTATTTGGAGTAAATATTCGAATAGTCGATTTCTTTTTTAAATTTCACTGACATTTCAGCTAGTATTATATAAATTCTAATTCTAAAAGAGGAATCTTGTAAAGTATGTTCTAAGTTAACTTACATGTAAATTCTGAATGGGACATTTCTTCCCGGCAATCTGGAAAGCTAAACTAGCAGCCTGAAATATAAATAAGGTTCGGGACAGGTTACATTTGATAACCTAGAAATGAGTCATTGATCTTAAGAAGCCATAATATTTTCAAGATTTAAAAAACTGAATACAAGGAAATATTTGAACGGAAAATTGCAATGAGATAAGAAAATTTTTAATATTTAAGCTTCTCTTGTAATTTTTTTGTCTTTCTAAGAAAGTGTACTGAGATGGAATTTAAAGAATTTGAGCCGCGGTTTAAATCCGCCAAAACCCAGTTTAAATTAAGCGCCGGCTTAAATCTTGAAACATTTGATACAATTTTAAGTGGAACCAACCATATTTAAACTCGGCTTAAATTTAAACCGCCGCTCAAATTCTTTAAATTCGACCACTGAACACATAAAAATGAAATCAAGATGAAAAATGTATTTACACACGAGGATTCTAATATTTGGCAAAATTCCATCACAAGGATCAACTTGGCTCAGGTGTTTGTAAAGATTAATACCTGGAATATATCTGGTCTATCTGCTGCTGAAGGAGTTAGAAGGTATCTGATCAGCTTATGAAGATTCTAAACAATAAATTAGTATTTTGATTTGAAAATGACAATTATGATTTAATGATGATGAAACAAAATAAACTACCATCAACATTCAACCGTCATTCTGATGAAAATTACATTTCATGGTAAGAAGATGGGAGTTGGGAAATAAAGTAAACCATTCCTGGAATATTTATTAGTAAGGGATTGAGAAGCTAACAATACTTGGGAATATTTAGAAGTAGGTGGGAATATTAAGTAAAGGTTACCTGGGAATATTTAGAAATAGGTGGGAATATTAAGTAAGGGTTATCTGGGAATATTTAGAAGTAGGTGGGAATATAAAGTAAGGTAACCTGGGAATATTTAGAAGTAGGTGGGAATGTAAAGTTTCCGGATTGAATTGCCAGTGTACTCTCCCCAAATGGAAGTGTAAAGAAGCAAAGCTTGTAAAGCATACAACCGAGCGCCTGAATAATTATCAAATATTTAAATCGTTAAAAAAAATATATTATCATATCAGGGATGAAAATTATTTTAAAATCTAAGGTGAAATGAAGTTGTTTTGAGCGAAGAGTTTAAAAATTGGAAAAGAATGGAAAGTTTATCTCCCATAAACTCTTTAATATTGTCAAATTCCTTTAATTCTGTTCAACAATAAGCTGCACTCTTTCCAATATATTTGAGTAATTTAGATTTAAGTAATTTACCCAAATATCTGCTTTAGTTGTTATTGGTTGCATGTTATAAACATCAATCATCTCGGGAGCCCTGAAACATGTTTTCGTAAAGATACATTTAATAAAATGAGCCTAGCCTGAAGAATAAAGTTACTCTTTATGTTAGAAGGATATACAAAAACACACCTGTAGGATAAAGTTACTCTAGATGTTAAACGGATGATAAACACCTGTAGGATAAAGTTACTCTAGATGTTAGAAGACCTGTAGGATAAAGTTACTCTAGATGTTAAACAAATCAATAAACACATGTAGGAAAAAGTTACTCTAGATGTTAAAAGGAAAAATCACCCGTAGGATAAAGTTACTCTAGATGTTAAACAGATAAATAAACACATGTCGGATAAAGTTACTCTAGATGTTAGAAAGATACATAAAAACCTGTAGGATATAGTTACGTGAGTATGTTTAGAATGATATATAAAAGAACCTTTAGCAAAAACGCTACTGAATATGTTTAGAGGATATATAATAGAAACTGTAGGATAAAGTTGCGTAACTAATATGTTTAGAAGGATTTATTATAGATCTTGTAGGATAAAGTTACTGAATATGTTTAGAATGATATAGAATAAAACCTGTAGGATAAAGTTACTGAATATGTTTAGAATTATATATAATAGAACCTGTAGGATAAAGTTACTGAATATGTTTAGAATTATATATAATAGAACCTGTAGGATAAAGTTACTGAATATTTTTAGAATGATATAGATTAAAACTTGTAGGATAAACTTACTGAAAATGTTTAGATTTATATATAATAGAACCTGAAGGATAAACTTACTGAATATGTTTAGAAGAATATATAATAAAACATGTAGGATAAAGTTATTGAATATGTTTAGAAGAATATATAATAAAACCTGTAGGATAAACTTACTGAATATGTTTAGAAGAATATATAATATCACCTGTAGGATAAAGTTGTATATTTTTTTATTTCTTCGTCTACAAAAGTTGCACCGTGGACTGCAGGATCAAGAACCTTAGGACAAGATTAATCAAATTTAAAATCAAATGCATTAACAGTTTAAAAAGAAATATATACAAATAATTGATATATACATATGAATATTAATACTGTAGCAGAAGAACTTTTATTTGCGTTTTGGAAATCCTTGGATGTTAATTCTGAACCAATTGTTGAATAAAATTTGCCATGGACAATAACACGATACAGGGTTTTACTTCCAACAGTAGGCGAAACTTTATAAAGCAATTTTAATTATAAAAAAAATTGTTTTCTAGCTAAAAACACCCTGTGAATATCATAAATAATATAAGATGCGACGAGCTGACCTTCGCAGTAGCGGATCCGAAATCACAGAGGATGAAGTGACCTTTATCTGCCTGCAGGATATTTTCAACCTTAAACAATCAATTAATCAATAAGTACTGAAGAGAGACCAAGGATCTGATTTTATTAATAGTGAGAAGTAGCTAAACCGTGCAGACGTAGATCAACCAAATTCTCTTGTGTACTGATTCAAGCTGAAGAGAAGTGGTTAAAAAACGTCTACGCGGTTCAAACATGTCTCGCAAATCATTAAATCTGGTCCCAAGTAAAAGGGTTTCTGGAAATTTTGAGACATCAGAAATAAAAAGAATAAGATTGATCAATGCTAAAAATCGAAAATTACCATTTTTGTTGTATTCGGAAGTTTTGAACTGGGAACAAACCTTTTTCAAGGTTTTCCTTTATCATTGAATTTTGGAGTTTAGCAGAAAAGTATTTATAGCATTGTTTAAAAGCATAACTTTCATAAAAATAACAGTTGTTGAAATAAAAAAAATTTGTTTTGTTTGAATTTATCACCTTTAAATCTCTATGAAGGATTGGAGTCTGACAATGGTGCAACCTTGCGAGTCCTTAATTAGTTAATTATTAACAGTTGTAAGCTAATTAATGAATCAAGCATCAACAGATCAATCAATCAATCAAGATCAACAGATCAATCAATCAACCAAACATCAACAGATCAATCAATCAATCAAGATCAACAGATCACTCAATTAACTAAACATCAACAGATCAATCAATCAACCAAGCATCAACATATCAATCAATCAATCAAGATCAACAAATCAATCAATCAACCAAGCATCAACAGATCAATCAATCAATCAAGATCAACAGATCAATCAATCAATCAAGATCAACAGATCAATCAATCAACCAAACATCAACAGATCAATCAATCAATCAAGATCAACAGATCAATATCAACAGATCAATCAATCAATCAAGATCAACAGATCAATCAATCAACCAAACATCAACAGATCAATCAATCAATCAAACATCAAGAGATCAATTAATCAACCAATCACTCAATTAAGTACCTTCGCAAACATCACAGAATATCTCTAGAATTTGAGCTTCAGTAAACCCAGTCGATAGCTTCTCATTCATTAGCTGCAGTACATGAACCTATATATAAACAGTTATACATCAGCTGCAGTAGATGAACCCATAATATAACAATTTTATTTATCAACTGCAGTGCATGCACGTGTACATAGAACATACAATATTAGCAAACATTAATGTAATTCAGCTTTTACTAACCTTGTGATATGGCATGAGGAGGAGTACTTCATGTACTCCTCCCTCTGAGCTATTAACACAAGAGTCCACATACTCGATTAGATTCTTATGTCCGGTAAGATTAGACTAAAATAAAAAGGTGATTATCAGAAAAATACTGATTGATAAGGTGTTTTAATGTTTAATGTATTATTTTGATTATTATATTTTACATTTTACAGATAATTAAAAATAAAATTTAATTCTCTCATCTGATATTGCTTAAACCATCGATATCATTTTATGGCTTCTTTAAACTATGCAATAAAAAATCATCTAAACTTTATAATTCTAATTATTAACATGGTTGTTACATTTTAACGAATAATTACATAAACTTAAAGTATTTTGTAAGCTTACCACAATATTGATTTCTCGTTTGCACACAGCCAAATCTTTATCATTATTCACGCACATGCGCTTTAGAGCCATCCGCGCACCATTTGCACCCTTAAATACATAACTGTAATTACTGGATGTAAATACTTAATCATGGTTAGCTGTAGATTTGAGACAGTTTTAGACCATTTTACAGATTTTAAACTATATCTAAGTTTAACTGTGACAGAAGATAAAAGGCAAGAACGAAGTAAAATATCGTTTCGTCAGAAACACTATAATGCTTTCAAAACGAATCAGTAGTGTTTCAAACACAAAGCTGAAATTTTTCAGAACTGATGATTATAACTAAAAATCTTTTTTGGAAAATGAAAAACAAACTTGTTTTCTACATTTGTTACCTTAACAAGGAATACAATCGCAAAACCTCCTTCTGCAACAACATCCTAAAATTCAATCAATCAATAATTAAATCTTTATCTTAAATCTATTTATGTTTACGCGGTAAATAATCCGTTTAAGATGAAAACCTACAATTGACAAGTGGACGATTCATGTTTTACCGACCAATCTTTACCTCCAAAATTAAAAAGGACATACCTTAATGCTTAAGGAATATGTATTTTCAAGAATCTGTGTATATATCCCATTAATAGGTCTAAAAAGAAACCCCTGACAACTGTATCACATTTGACGGGAAACTGAAAAATACCTCAATGATGACCGTATGCCGGCCAACGTTGAATTTCTTCCCGATATAGCTACTGTGAGCTTTCTCATTCTCCTTCTCATCTCTTCTGTTCTCAATCTTCCCGAATATTTTCTTCATCTTCTCCCGATCTAACTCCACCGCTCCGTCGGCCTAAAAATGTTAAACTCTATTTCAATTCAGATCAGCTGTGTCTACAAATCGTTCTCTAAGAAATATCCAAGTTCCGGAACCATAATTTCTTTGACTGGTCATATTTTACTGTTTTACAAAACGTCAAGAGAGTTGACAGGTCTAGCCGAAGAGCTCGGCCCAGAAATTGTCTTAACCTAACCTAACCCTAAAATAAAAAAAAATAAATAATAATTTTACTGAAAATTAGTGGCAATGTACAAAAATTGATACGGGGGGGGGGTCCAAAAATCGCTTACTAGGAAATTACCCGGACCCTTGAAGTTGGACCTCCCAGGATAGACCTAACAATAGTCACTTTATAAAAAAATACCTGCCTATAAGATTAATATTGCGCCCCTTCCCAGTTTTCAGCAGTGTTTAACTTTCGTTGCACATTATCTTGCTACTTATATCCCTGAAATATATTAGTCTAGATAGAACAGTCAATCAAATCGGGCTTAATCATTTTTTTAACCTTCCAATGGAATCCTCAACCCAGACTAGTAGAAAGGATTACGAAATATAATGAAAAAAATAAGAGGTTACTTTTTGGATAAATTTAAAAAGTTCTAATGCAAACATCTGATCAGTAACAATGAATTTCGAATGAATTTAAGGTAATCACAGTAACTTAACGTTTAAAACCCTAAATGATAAAATGTAACACTGAAACTCGAAACTCCCCAACCAACATCGTAATTAAGTAGAAAGATTCAGTATATAGAAGAAACTTGTAGGATCACTTGATGCAGCTGATGCGAAACTTTTCAATATATTCACTATACACAATCAACGAGGGGAGGAAGGCCACCTCAACTATTCCTAGTCCGAGCCATATTCTCCTCATTTTCTCGTCCGAGCCGCCTCAAAATCCTCGTTCTAAATGTTTTTTCAAGTGTAATTTTTGAAGATTTTTAGAAATCCATACTAAAGGGAATAAATGAAATATTGAATTTTCTCTTACAAATTTTAAATTTGTGAAAAAAATTAATGTGCCTCAAAACAAGGGCGAAGACGGAGGCGGCAGGACCTTTACACCCCCCTGATAGATTCAGGGGGGCATAGCTCCCCCCCCCGAGATTTCATTTCAGAATAGCTTCTCAATTAGCACT
This sequence comes from Eurytemora carolleeae, assembly GCF_000591075.1. Lineage (NCBI taxonomy): Eukaryota > Metazoa > Arthropoda > Copepoda > Calanoida > Temoridae > Eurytemora > Eurytemora carolleeae. The sequence goes on along the minus strand of NW_019396066.1, from coordinate 173,092 downwards.
TAAGGGAAAGATCAAACCATATACAGGGTGTCCCACGAAACATGACAATAGCAAGATGACTTGAAAGTCGTCTTTGGTATTTGAATTTATTTGTAACATTTAGTATTCTATCTACTTTAACATGTATGATTCTTGAAACAATTATCACATAATTCTCCTAGCCCTGGCATTTCCAAAAAGTGGTCTGCGTTTTTTGTGCTTTCAATATTACCGGAGATAAAAAGAGTTTGGTTCAGATTTCAATTTTGTTAAATAAAAGCAAAATTGTCGAAATCTGAACGAAATTCTTCATATCTCGGGCAATATTGAAAGCACAAAAAAGGCAGACCACATTTTGGAAATGGCAGGACAAGGGAAATTTTGTGATTATTATCTCTAGAAATTTACTTCTAAAATTAGGTTGACAAATAAACGCAGCAAATTATATAACAAATCAAGACGACATTCAAGTCATCCTGCATACTGTCATGTTTCGTGGGACAAAGCAAAAAGGATCATATCAATTAAAAAAAATTTGTGTTACAAAATAAATCTAGCACCCCCCTCATGAGGAGGGAAGTGCAGAAGTACTCAATGGACACCGCCTATCCCCCTACTTGTGCCCCCCCCCCTGAAGGGGGCTCTTTTAATATTACATCTGATTGCATCCCTTCCTCATGCAATCTACATTCTACATTGCATTGAATTGCACTCACCGAGCCTCCGGATTTTCAGAATTACCTCCAGGCCCCACAAAACTGGTCTCCCAGCCTCCGTGACGTCACCAAGCCTCTGCCATTCTGTCTCCACGCCCCGTATTTTGGTCTCCGTTTGTTTTTTAAATTTTTTTTTTAAATTTATTGGCTTAACCAAACAAATATCAAAATATTTCTTTTCATAGTAGACTCCGTCATAGTTTAAAGAACCGTTTAATCAACAATTTTGACATGTTAATTCATTCAAATGTTCTGGAGTTGTTTTTCTGTAGAAGTTTACATTAAGATGGAATGAGTAAAAGACGACCTTTATAAATGACTTATCTAATATTTTTGAAGACATCGTTGATTTGAAGATTTTATCAACTCTTGATTCCTTAGCATTACATTTTATCATAAAAATGGAAATTAATGAGGATCTGTGACAGGTAAACAGGTTTCAGTCAAATAAATGAATTCTCTCATTAAAAGAAAAACCATTTAGAATTAAATTTAACTTTTAAAACAACAAGATATGACACGAAGCTGCCCTAAACTGTTAGTATAGCATATAATAGATATTTAGATTATTTTAATTCTTTGTTTCAATTTTTAAAAAAAAATAGTTCTTCGATATTTTCTAAAGCATTTGATAAAATCACTGTTTCGCTACTTAGCGATTTCCCTAAAGACCTAATATATATACCGTGTGGTATTTCTCAGGACCGGATCTCTTACAATTATTA